>NW_027518404.1:300000-574397 GCF_023851605.1 Tamandua tetradactyla | reverse complement strand
AATAAACCAGCCTTCTGGCTTGTTAACCAGCCATAAAATGTCCTTGCATTAAGGGAAAGTTCAGTACTTGTTTGACCAGACAACTTTGCTCCAACACCTAATCAAATTGACACATGAACTAAGCATGACCATAATTAACTTGGCAGCTATACATATTACACATCACCTTAAATCATATTTAAGTTCTGAATAGAACACAATAATAGACATATTCTTCATCTAACAATTCCAAACCTCATGTACAACCAGAAAGAAAATACATCATTCCAGAAAAGAGCACAAGTTCTTGGCTAACATTCACTCCTAGAACATCAATACTACAACAAGAACAATGCAATTTATGTCATATGATAACGAGATAAAATAGAGAAGGAAACAAAGATATTTGACTTATGTACAAATATAAACATACAATGAAGCAAGGAAGAAATATTCACACCATTACAGTCCTCGTTTCTGTAACTAGTCACATAGGCGAGGTTCATATTTATTACTAACTTCTTTCACTACAAACTGCATGCTCCCTTTGCCCTCAGCAATCACTTCAGCTGATCATGGTTCTTTACCTGGTGTGGTGACCCAAACTTTCATTCCTGAAGTTTCTGGGGCATTGGTATTCCTGGATTGGGTTCTTGCATTTTTCCATTGACTTTCATCACAGGGCATGGTAAAAACAAAAGAAATAACCTAATGGATTGCTTGATCCAAGGAAAATCCATATTTACCTCCCTTGTGTAGTTGAGTCCTATTTCCTCAGAATAAGATCAATCAACCCAGATGATACGGTAATACTCTTCCTTGTCTGTGGATTCAGAGGGATGAGAAACCCAAAAGGAATCCAGGTGGCAGTCTTAACATCAAGTTCAATGGAATCATTGTTGTGTCTCCTGGTAATAACACTCCTCCTTTTGGAATTAGACTTGGAGAGCTGCAAAGCTTTATGTTGGAGGGAAAGGAATAAAATTTTTTCTAGTGGCCCACTGTGGGTGATAGTGAGTGGTGCCACTCTCATTTCCACCCACTGATTCCTGGACCTGTGAATCCTTGCTGTAGAGAAAGAACAAAATGTATTGAATGCTGCTTCAGAGCATAACCAGCCTTATAGAGAGCATTGCCACATATATGCAAGGTTTTTGCACATGGTTAGTGCTATAAATGAATCTTTCAAGACCATCCCTCCATTCTATCAACCCAGCTGCCTCTAGATGATGGGAAACATTGTTTGACTGGAGATTTCCATGAGCATATGTCTATTCTTGCACTTCATTTGCTGTGTGGTGGGTACATTGATCATAAGTAATGCTGTATGGAATAACATGACAATAAATAAGGCATTCCATAAGTTGACAGATGGTGGTTTTGACAAAAATATTGCTTGCAGGGAAGGCAGTCCCATATCCACAGTATGCATCTATTCCAGTTAGAACAAACTGCTGTCCCTTTCATGATGGAAGTGGTCCAATATAAACAACCTGCCACCAGGTAGCAGACTGATAACCTCAGGGAAATGGTGTTATATCAGGGACTATGTGTGGGTCTCTGCTGCAAGCAGATTGGGAACTCAGCAGTGGTGGTAGCCAGGTCCTTGGCAAGGGGAAGTCTATGTAGCTGAGGCTCCATCACAACACTATGATCACTTTGTTCATGAGCCCTTTGAGCAATGACAGGCGTGATGGGGAAAAATGGATGACTTGTATCCACATAATGGGTTATTTCAAGCACTTGATTACTAAAACCTTCCTCTGTCCCTCTGGTGAACATCCACAAGGGACACAAACATCTTGATATTTCTTGTCCACCCAGAAAGTTCTATCCTCATATCACTTCCCCACATGTCTTTGTCATCAATTCCCCAATGATTCTCCTTCCAAGTACCTGACAATCCAGCCAAACCATTAGAAAGAGCCCGTGGGTCAGTACACAAGCACATCTTCCAAGTTCTCCTTTTACAGAAACTGAAGCTGAGGTGCACTGCTTGATGTACCAATCAAAGAAAAGATTCCCACTCAACCCTGTTCTTCAGGGACATCCCAGAAAGGTACTGCAGTGCTACAGATGTCCAATTTTCAGCAGTACAGGCATAAAATGCATCTGTAAAACAGGTCCAAGTTTTCTTTTTTTAAAGTTTTTTAAGTCAACCAATTGTAAGGAAGTCCCCAAGAAGCCATAACTCTGAAATGGGAAGAGAATTAATATGGCAGGAGTGAGGGCCATGGCATTTTGAAAATGTCCTCCTGTAACTAACTTGTGCTTTTAGGATCTCCTCAAGCCCTATCTCACATATAACATTCCCATGTTATGATGAAGTGCTGCTCTTTATGTTATGGCTTGATAGGTCAGACAACACCCAGATCATGATAGGCACCTCAGGTCTCATTGTTACTTGATGACCATGTTAAGCATACAGTCCTTACTAAGGCCCAGTGAAAGGCTGAAACTGTTTCTGAAAAGTAGAGTAGTTATTTACAGGAAATGAATCATATAGCCTATATATGACATTCCTTCTGTTGGAAATTAAAAATCACTTTGCCTTAATAATATCCCAAAATTATGAACAACAACAGATTATGCAGGCTATCAAGCCCTAGGCAATATATACAATTGTGTACTTTGAACAAACATAACCCAGGAATACTTTTTTGTACTTCTAATGCACATTTTATTTACTTACAAATTTTGTCAAGTAGATTTCATTGTTAGTCCTATCCCAAGGCTATTTATATTTCAAAAATGATTTGTTCACTATGCTTACCATTTCAAGGTTAATATTAGAAAAATTTATGAATTGGGCCATTATTTCAGAGCAAGCATGGCCTTTTCTGCAGCATTTCCTTATTACCTACAATTTCTAATCTCCATGCTCAGTAAAAAGTATTCTAAACCAATGCCACTCTCCTCCATCTTTCTGCAGCAAATCTTCTGTCATAGCTACATTTGTTGGTTAGGCCTTGAGAACAGGAAATGGTGAGACAGAAAGAATTAATCCTGGCCTATTTAACATGTGCTATTGTTTAGTTTATATAATATATATAAACTAAATATATATATATATATTATAGTTATATATATATATATGTAGCATCTGCATGAGCAAGCATCAGGAATCTAACCTGGGACTCTGGAATGGCAGGCAAGAATTCTGCCACTGAGCTATCATTGTACTGTCCTAGTTTATATTTTTTTAAATGCAATTTTTGTGGTATATATTTTATATTCACATGGTATGTGTGCTGGCTTGAAGCTATTATGTAACCCAGAATTAAAAAAATGTTTTAATCCTGATCCAATCTTATGAGGGCAGACATATCTATTAATCCTGATTCAATGCTTTAGAGCAGAAAGTTTTTATTAGATTATATCCACGGAGACATGACATGTCCAATTTTGCATGTCACCTTTTGATTAGATACAGATGTGAGTCTGCCCATTCGTCATGAGTCTTGAACACTTCTTGGAGTACTTTAAAAGGAGGAAAATCATAGATACTACAGAGCAGATGAGATGCTTGGAGAAAAGTTGTCTCAGAGCTAACAGAGCCAACATGTGACCCAGATGTTTGGAGGGAGATGCAGGGCTAAGTTGATGTCATGATGTACCTTCCCACAGGGACCTAAGCAAGCCAAAACACAAAACTGTGTTCTGAAGGAACTGAGTGAAGGACCACTGGTGCCAATTGAGAAACCCATGCAGGAAACAGAGGCTGAAAGCAATGGAACACATAAGTAATAGATCAGCTATTACCAGCAATGTGCCTTCCCAGATGAGGTGTTCTGGATGACATTAGCCTATCTTGAGTGAAGTAACCTCTTATTCAATTTCCTTTGTAAAAGCCATTCCATTTCTGGTATATTACATTCCAGCACTATACAATCATACAAAGTGTACAACAGGTGGTTCACAGTATTAATGTAGATCTGTGCATTCCTCAAAATTGATTTTTGAGCATTTTCATTACTCCATAAGAAACTAAAAGTAAAAATAACATTCAAAATAAACAATACCTGATATCCCCTATTGTTTATTTATTTGGTGTTTATTGCTTATTTTTTCTTGTCTGTCCATACACTGGATAAAGGGATTGTCAGTCACAGGGTTTTCATAATCACATGATCACATATTAAAATTCTATAGTAAAACAATCATCTTCAGAAATCAAAGCTATTTTATTACACTTCAACACTTTCAGGGATTTCCCTCTAGCAACTCAAGTCCATGAAAAACTGTAAAGGGATAACTATACACTGCATAAGAATAACTTCTTGGACAATATCTCAGTCTTATTTGAAATCTCCAAGCCACTGAGACTTTATTTAGTCTTATTTCTCCTCCCCCTTTTGGTCAAGAAAGATTTCACACCCTCATGCAGCTGAGGCCAAGCTGATCTCCCAGACTCTTGTCTCACATTGCTAGGGAGATTTACACCATTGGGAGATTTACACCTCATTTAAGGGTGAAGACAGTCAGTTAACCTGTGGTTTTGGCTTTAAGAGAGAGGCCACAAATGAGGATCTCTGGGGTGAACCTTTAGCATAATGATAAGTAGGTTTTTTCTTATCCTTTGCAAGAATAAGTTTCATAAGGCAAAAATAAGTTTCCCCAAGATCAAGGGAATGTCCCATCAAATTGGCAGTCCGCAGAGATTGTGAGAATATTTGGTCCTCCTCAGGTGGGTGAACTTTAATATTTCTATGTTTTTTCTCAGTCACTCAAGGCGAATTTGCAAATATATATTTTAAAATTTTTATTGTGAAATATAACAATACAAAAAAGCAACAAATTTCCAAGTACATTAAAACAAGTAGGTATAGAAGATATTTCATAGTTTAGTATGGGTCACATTTCCACAATTTTAGGTTTTACTGACTAGCTGCTCCAAGATACTGGAGAGGAAAAGAAATACCAGTATAATGACTCCACAGTTATTCTCAGTTATTCAATCCTGTATTCTCTGTTATAATTCCTCCTTCTCATTTGGTCCTCTTCCCAAATTTAGGGGTATTTAGGAAATGCCCATTCTAATGTTTTCATGTTGGCAAGGGCTGTTGACAACATGGGATAGTTGGATGCAACTTGTTGACCTTCTCAGAAAGACTGGCCACTCTGGGATTAAAGAAGCATCTGGCCTAGGAACTCCTTTGAAGTTTGTAGGACTCTGGAAAGTAGTCACCATGTATGAAGCATTTATAGATTTTCAGATAGAGTCTCAGATGTTCTTTAGCATTGACAGAAATAGTTTTGGCTTGGATGTGACCAACCATGATAAGTAGCAATATCTAGCTAAGGCTTGCATTAGATTAGCATCCAGAATAGCCTCTTCATTCTTTTGATCACCCTCAGCCACTGATATAGTATTTTGTTGTAATTATTTTCCCCTTTTCATCAAGAAGGTATTGTTGATCCAATTGTTCCAGGGCCAGGCTTATCCTGGGATTCATGTCCTTTGTTGCCAGGCAGAATTTCACGCCTGGATGTTTTGTCTCATGTGTGGGGAGGGTAAAATTTTTACTTGTAGAGTTCCATGTAAAGAGAGGGTGGCCATAGCTGAGCAACAAAAGAGACCATCTAGAAGGAACTCTCTGGCACAACTATAGTTAGGCTTAAGTTCTCTGCTACATAAATAAGTTTCAGAAGAACAAGGCTCAAAACCAAGCATATCACCTTTTGACTTGGTGGTCCCTATTATTTGAGACAGAATCGGGTGTTTCCCTGATTATAAATCTTTAATAGTTCCATATTTTTTCTCCCATCCTTCAAGGGACTTTCCCAATGCTTTTAAATTATCTGCTCAATACAGTCTTGGGTACATACAGGTATTATATTAAGCTGTACAGAATTACAAACCCTTATTCCCATTCTGATCTCCATGTCTTTGGGTTCTTTAAATGATCTATCCACATAGGTTGAGTTAGATTATATGCTACAGAAAATTTGGATTTTGCACCAGAGAAAAATGTCTACCTTTGATTTCATACAGTAAGTGAAGTTCTAAAATATGACAGTGTCCTACTTAACCCTGTATTCTGACTTACCTTAGTCCCTATCAAATTGGCTTTGTTCTTAGCTCTAGTTGAACGTTGATCTCCTTTTTTTGGATTCCTTAATAACTATTGTATGTGGCAATGCTGACTTTAAAAGATGCAGAACTCCTACTCTAGGTCCCAGGTGTCACACTCTCCTAGTAGAAAATAAAAGGAAAGTTGTTGAAAACTTAGAAATAGGAGGTAACTTCTTAAACTTTACACCCAAAGCACAAGCAAC
This sequence comes from Tamandua tetradactyla, assembly GCF_023851605.1. Taxonomy (NCBI): domain Eukaryota; kingdom Metazoa; phylum Chordata; class Mammalia; order Pilosa; family Myrmecophagidae; genus Tamandua; species Tamandua tetradactyla. The sequence goes on along the minus strand of NW_027518404.1, from coordinate 568,139 downwards.
CCAAAGCTCCAGGCAAATACCAGTGTGCTGGTTTAAAAGGATGTATGCCTCCTAGAAAAGCCATGATTTAATCAAAATCCCATTCATAAAGGTAGAGTAATCCCTATTCAATACTGTATGTTTGAAACTGTAATCAGATCATCTCCCTGGATTATGTGATTTAATCAAGAGTGGTTGTTTAACTGGATTAGGTGATGACATGTCTCCACTCATTTGGGGGGGTCTTTATTGCTTTACTGGATTGCTTTTCCTATAAAAGAGGAAACATTTCAGAGAATAAGAGATTCAGAGAGAGCAGAGAATGCTGGAGCAACATGAAGTGGAGCCCAACAGCCAGCCACCATTGGAGATGAAGAAGTAAAATGCCTCCTGGGGAGCTTCACGAAACCAGAAGCCAGGAGAGAAAGTTAGCAGATGATGCCATGTTCACCATGTGCCCTTCCAGCCAAGAGAGAAGCCCTGACTGTGTTTGCCATGTGCCTTCTCACTTGAGAGAGAAATCCTGAACTTCATCAGCCTTCTTGAACCAAGGTATCTTTCTCTGGATGGGTGCCTTAGATTGGGCATTTCTATAGACTTGTTCTAATTGGGACATTTTCTCAGCCTTAGAACTGTGAACTAGCAACTCATTAAATTCCCCCTTTTAAAAGCCATTCCATTTCTGGTATATTGCATTCCAGCCACTAGCAAACTAGAACAACCAGGTCATACATATAGAGCATAATATCTCAAAATGTAAAAATAACAGTTTTAGCTCTGAACTAGATGTAACTGATATAAAAGCCCACAATCTATGCCCCGATTTCCCGTCAGTACTTTCTAATAGATACCTTATGATATTTATACTTTTGTTTCTGGCTTATTTTACTTCACATAGCCCCCCAGTTCATTCACATGGTTTCATGCTTCACAACTATGTTCCTATCTGTAGATGCCCAACATTTGATCTTATGTATACACCACTGTTCTCCATTCTACTTCTCAGTCAATGTAATTTCCATCTATTGGGCATCATGTATTATGTACATTGCCAACAATCCATCTCCAACATTATCCTCATTTAGTTGTACAATCATCAACACTCCCAAGTTTGAACAATTTTCAATGATACAAAGAGAAAAACACACATTCACCCAATAGAAAATAAAAACCTCCCCTATATCTTGCCCTTCACCCCTAATTATCTACCCCTGGTATTGCTGTTGTACTGTTGATGTCTTCCTGTGAAATATAGAACATAGCATGCAATAATTGTTTTCCAACTACATCTATCTATTTTTACTCTTTGTACCATATTCAATCCTTTCAAGCAGTTTATGCAAGAATTTATTTATATTTTTAGTGGGCTACAAGGCACTATAAAACCTCTTTCAATCATATTTACCTTCAATATTGTGACTGTGCTTGCAGGCCCACTAATGAACTGCTTTCACTTCTATCTATTCCCTTACATTTAAGTTCAATCTCACTAGCTAACGAGTCATCCATCCCTAGTTTCTATGCAGCGCTACATCCCTTATAATCCTTAAAAGGATTATATACAATAATCCTCAAAGTTTACCTTTACCATGGTCATAAAAAAACATCCAGTATCTAGCTTTTAGTGTCTGACTTATTTCACTCAGCTTTATGTCCTGAAGGTTCAACCATGTTGTCATATGATTCAGGACCTCATTTCCTCTTACTTGGCTTGTTTCTGTCTTTTTGCTGTTGTGAATTATGCTTCCATGAACAACAGCATTCAAATATTTGTCTTTGTCATTGCTTTCATCTCTTCTGGGTGTATACCAAGTAGTGGTATTGCAAAGTCATAGGGTAACTTGATATTTAATTTCCTAAGGGTCCACCAAACTGTCTTCCATATTGTCTGTGTAATTATACATTCCCATCAGCAGTGCATAAGTGTTCCAATTTCTCCACATCTTCTCCAACATTTGTAGTTCTTTATTTCTTTACTACCAGCTATTCCTATAGGTGTGAGGTGGAATCATATTGTAGTTTGAATCTGCATTTCTCTAATAGCTGATGAAAATGAGAATCTCTCCATGTGCATTATAGCATCTGTATTTTCTTTTTGGAAAACATGTCAGCTCATATCCTTATCTTATTTTATACTTGGTGTTCTAGTTTGCTAGCTGCCAGAATGCAATATATCAGAAATGGAATGGCTTTTAAAAAGGGGAACTTAATAAGTTGCTTGTTTACAGTTTCAAGGCCATGAAAATGTTCCAATTAAAACAAGCCTATAGAAATATCCAATCTAAGGCACCCAGGGAAAGATACCTTGGTTCAAGAAGGCTGATGAAGTTCACGGTTTCACTCTCAAGTGAGAAGACACATGGTGAACACAGTCACGGTTCCTCTCTTATCTGGAAGGGGACATGATGAGCACAGCATCACCTGCTAGCTTCTCCTGGCTTCCTGTTTCATGAAGCTCCCCGGGAGACATTTTCCTTCTTTATCTCCAAAGGTCGCTGGCTGGTGGACTGCGGGGATAGCTTCAGCCGGTTGCGCAGCCGGGCGGTTTCGGCTCCAGACTTCGGGTGGTTCGGGGGGCGAGCTCGCTGGAATAAACCTGTGGTAAGCCGGGCCTGCTCGCCTACTGCGGCGAGGGGTCTAAAGGACTTGAGCCAGAGGCCAATTAATCAGTACAAAGCGTCTTTATTGTTACATGGGACAAGCTTAGGTACCAAGCGGCTCAAGTGCGCTAAAGACCCCGAGGCTACAGGGAGCTTAGGTTATATACAGTTGCACAAGGGGGGGAGTAGGGGAGAGGGTAGGGGGTTCGAAGAGCCAATTACACAAGCTAAAAGGTAGTTGCTAGGCAAGGGCGGCAGAAGATAGCTAGAGGCAAGGACAGAATAACAAGAAGGCTTGTAGTTTTGAGATAAGCTACTGAGACGGGAGGTTTCTGACGAGGGGGGAAGGGAGAACAGTGAGTTAGGCTACAGACATGAGAGACAGGGAGAGAAGGTAGAAATGATTGAAAATTTTTAAGTATGACTAGGCTCCAATCCCTGAGAAATATGCCACAATTCCTCTCCTTTTTCTTTTAAAGGCTCACCTGCATGACAGGTGGTGGGCATTAACCTTTGCTGGGAGGGGTAGGGATGAGATCTCCCTTACATGTGGGGCTCAGAATTTCAGGGGAAGGGTATTTGCTGAGCCGACCCTTATGCAGATCTCATGTGCCCCAGAAGAGCCAGAGGAGGCCTGTTTGAGCAGCCCGTCTTCTGCAGTGCTTCGCCTTGCACCCAGCGGTACCCATCTGGTAGCCAGCCGGCCCCAGATGCACGTGCTCTGGTAACGTGCAGCCCCCGTAGGGGAATATACAGGACAGAGGAGTGACGGAGGCACACAGCTTGCTGGGCCAGTGTTACAGCAGTATGGGGCAGGCTCCTCAAGGTGATCAGTCTTGAGGGCAAGACCCAGGCCCCAGGGTGATCAGTCCTGGGGGTGAGCGACACTAGCCAGCCAAACTTGTGTTTGCCGACGATTGTTTGTATCGGCAAAGGGATTTTGGAGCTTAAGAGCAGCTAGGACTAGGAGTTGAGTTTGTTGTTTATGGTGAGGTATTTTTGAGAAAAGGCACTAGAATAGGAAGAAGATGCAGATGAGGATTATTAGCATAATGCCGTAGAAGATGAGATTAGAGAGTTGACAGAAGGAAGAAACTTGCGGAGGAGGTCGGTAAGGACAGAGCTAGAGAGTTTGGGTACAGACAAGCCTTTTATGTTTAGAAGTTGAGTTAGTAGGCTGTGCGCCTAGTTCCAGAGAGATTTATTATAGGCAGAGAATGACCACTCACGCAGGGTGAGATGGGGCTAAGAGGTATAGATGAGGACAGGTGTGATACAGAGGCGGGAGAAGGGGTAACGTCTATCAAAAGTAGAGGCGGCTGCCTCATACGGTGCTTTGGCATATAAAGCTAGTAAGTTTATTTATTGCCGCAGGGCAGATATGGCTTGGGGAGTAAGGGTGTTGAGTCCGGTCTGCATGGCACTTCAGCGGTGGTAGATGTTTGGGTGAGGGTGACGGCTGCGGTGACGGCTGCTGCTACAGAGGCGATGATGGCTGCAGAGAGGGCGGCGGTGATTCCGAAGTCTCGTTTCGCGTGTGGGCTGAGCTGAGTGACGGAGCTGTCCATGGGCAGTGCAGGAGCAACCCACCTGGTTGCGTTGAGCGGGATCTACAGGAGTCTAGGTTGAAGTACTATGAAAACTACTGAGAAAGAGGCATTAAGGTAGTTAAGTAGGTGACATGTGTTAGGGTGACTATAGTTTGAGCAGGTAAAGAAATAGAATGGAGGACTTAAAAAGACCGTGGAAGTGAAGTTTTCGCCACCTAAAACATTAAATGCATAGTAGTCCGGACCGGTAACCTTGTTACCCTCAGTTGGGGGCTGCTGGGTGCTGTTGAAGGTGACCAGGCGTCATTGGGATTCGGTTGCTCTGAGGAAGGGGCATAGGTTTAGGCAGCTGAGGTTTCCACAGAGAGAGAGAGAGGTGGGTGAAACTGCTGGTACCATTAAGAAAGGGGGGGTTATAGGGAATGAAGAAGTTATATTTGGAGGAGTTGTGAGTTCGAGGGGGAGAATGACACGGAAGCCACGGGATTTCTGTAAAGGAAGTCGAGGGTGTAAAGCTGCCAGGTGAGCAGAGGGGAACTGGGGGCCGCACCGGTGGGTGCGGGCGAGTTCGGTTATATCCGGGTGCAGTTTCTCTAGCTGGCCAAGGTCCTGTGAAAAGGAGGGCTTTTGACTTGTTCTCGCGGAGTATACTGGCGCTTATGGTTCAGGAGTAGATAAGGTGGATGCAATTAGGCTATTGAGGAGAACACGGGAGCCCGTTTTCTGCTTGTCCTGAAAGATTAGCTAATAAGAGGTTTAGTAGTTTGTTGTTTGGCTGGGAGATTTCGGGATGGCTTGCATTGACGAATTCTGCAAAAAGGTCAGGTTAATCGTTAGGGCTTCAGGAGGGGGGGAAAATTGGGGAATGATGATAGGTTGAGAGACGCACTAGCGGGGGAGGACATTGGGATCGCACGGGAGATCTAGTAAGCAATTATTAACAAAAGGTTGTGGGAATGTGGGGGAATCGGGGGTGAGGAACAGTGATCCTGGGGATATTGGATTGCGGCCCACACTTCGCTTTCAGGAGGTTTTGCAGAAGTGGCTGTGGAGAAAATTAGAAGTGTTACAGGGAGGAGTCGCCAGGTGAAAATTCTGGAGGGGTGTGCTAGAAAAAACAGTTTAATAAGCAGGTTAGCACCTAGAGGAAGAAAATGAGCAGGTTAAAACACGATGATGCACAGGAAAATTATGGCAAGTAGGATTCTTTTGAAGAGGCTCCAATCTTTTGGAGCAACTGTTGCTGGGTAGCGTAGGGACCGGTAAGCCCATCCTCTTTGCTTGCTTTGCGCAGTCGCTTTATATCTTCCTCACTGTGGGGAACTCACGGGAATGGGCGCTGCGGGGATGGGGTGAGATTAATGGGGAAGAGTGCTGCCTGTGTCGGCGGCAGCGATCGGACCGAGGGCTAGAGCTGCCCTGGACCCGAGGGGGGGTTGCCACCTGTGGGATTGTAACAGGGCGGCCGGGGTGAACGAGATGGTGATAGTTTTGTGCACGGCCCCGTGTAAGGTGGTGGCGGGGGTGCGTAAAACTGCGGCTGCGCTTTCGGGAAGAAGGGGTTGGTGTTGCTAAGGGAAGGATGATAGGCAGCCGGGGGAGGGCCGGAGGGTAGGGAGGAGGGGACAGGACGTCCCGCCTCCACTTCCTCCGGAGGGCGGGATAAAGGCTACGGCCCTTTTCCGGTTTGGATGATGGGGAAGAAGGCAGAAGGGTGGAGTTAGTTTATCCGCCCTGAGGCTCTCCGCCATAGTCCTGTAGGGGCGGGTGCCTTTCGAGGCGTTCCTCAAGCTGTTCGAGGAGGGACTTAGCGTCGGAGTCGGGCTCCAACTTAGAGCCGGACTGCGTCTCTGCAGCGGCTGCTGTAGTGACGCTTTTAGTTGGTTTCGGCCGGCCATCAGTGGGGGGCAAGGAGCCTTGAAGGCAAGAGCGAATGGTGATTAGCGTGGGGAGAAGCTCCGGAGGAAAACGCTTGCCTTCATGCTCCATTTCATCTGTGACCCTGGCAATTAATCGATCATAGGTAGCTGGGGCCCAAAGTGGACTGGTTAGTAGCCAGGGGTTAAACGGCAGCAGGAGATCCCAATAAACTTGCAGCTGCCGGGCTGAAACCTTACACCTATGAGTATCTAGCAGAGCGGCCAGCGCTCTCACTTGGGGGACCTGACTTTTCGATAGGGATTGTCCCATGATGAATTTAGGTGGACTGCTCCGCGTTCTCAAAGAGAGGGATGATAACCGCGAACTCTCTAAGAGAAGGACTAGGACAGCTTTATTTCGCGAGAGAGTCTGGTGCTTACCCTGGTTCGGATAGTCCTAGTGTGTCTCCGAAGGTCTGGAGGGTGCAAATGAGATGGCGGCTGCTTCTCAGTCCCTGTTCGGGCGCCAATTGCGGGGATAGCTTCAGCCGGTTGCGCAGCCGGGCGGTTTCGGCTCCAGACTTCGGGTGGTTCGGGGGGCGAGCTCGCTGGGATATAACCTGTGGTAAGCCGGGCCTGCTCGCCTAGTGCGGCGAGGGGTCTAAAGGACTTGAGCCAGAGGCCAATTAATCAGTACAAAGCATCTTTATTGTTACATGGGACAAGCTTAGGTACCGAAGCGGCTCAAGTGCGCTAAAGACCCCGAGGCTACAGGGAGCTTAGGTTATATACAGTTGCACAAGGGGAGGAGTAGGGGAGAGGGTAGGGGGTTCGAAGAGCCAATTACACAAGCTAAAAGGTAGTTGCTAGGCAAGGGCGGCAGAAGATAGCTAGAGGCAAGGACAGAATAACAAGAAGGCTTGTAGTTTTGAGATAAGCTACTGAGACGGGAGGTTTCTGACGAGGGGGGGAAGGGAGAACAGTGAGTTAGGCTACAGACATGAGAGACAGGGAGAGAAGGTAGAAATGATTAACAATTTTTAAGTATGACTAGGCTCCAATCCCTGAGAAATATGCCACAGTGGACTCTGCTTCTCACGGCTATGTCATTCTGCTCTGCTCTTTCTGAATTCACTTTCATTCTCCAAAATGTTTCCTCTTTTATAGGACTCCAGAAATTTATCAAGACCCACCCAAGTGGGTGGAGTCATGTCATCACCTAATCCAGCTTAATAACCACTCTTGATTAAATCACCTCTCCAGGGAGATGATCTGATTAGTTTCAAACATACAGTATTGAATAGAGATTATTCTGCCTTTGTGAAATGGGATTTAGATTAAGACATGGCTTTTCTAGGGGACATACATCCTTTCAAACCAGCACAATTGAGTTGCTTGCTTTGTTGAATTGTATGATTTCTTTATTATACAGGATATCAAATCATTACAGAATTCCTGGTTCCAAATATTTTGTCCCATGGTGTTGGCAGCCTCTTGACCTTTTAGGCAAAGACTTTTGAGGTATGGAAGCATTTGATTTTGATGTTCCCATTTGCATTTTTTTCTTTCTTTGCACTTTGAGTGTAAAGTTTAGGAAGCTATCTCCTATTACAAAGTCTTGAAGATGTTCCCATGTATTTTCTTCTAGGAGTTTTATGGTGCTGGCTCTTATATCTTTCATCCACTTATGTCTTTCATCCACTTTGAGTTAACTTTTTCTTTCTCCTTTTTTTTGCATAGGTAGGCACTGGGAATTGAATCTGGGCCTCTGGCATGGCAGACAAGCATTCTGTCACTGAGCCACCATCACACCACCCTGAGTTAACTTTTATAAAGGGTGTAAAGTAAGGTTGTCCTTCATTCTTTTGACTACTGATATCAAGTTATTCTACACCAATTTATTGAAAATAATATTTTGTCTCAGTTAAGTGGATTTGGATAAACTGTTCAAGAGTAGCTAACCATAGATTTGGTGGTCTTTTTCTAAACTCTCAATTATTTTCCATTTGCCAGTATTTCTATCTTTGTGCCAGTACCATGCTGATTTGACCCTCCTGTCTTGATAATAAGCATTAAAATCAGGAAGTGTTACTCCTCCTACTTCATCCTTTTTTGTGGGACTTTTAGCTGATGAAGATCTCTTTCTCTTCCAATTTGTATTTGACAATTACCTTTTCCAAGTCTTCAAAATATGTTGTTGGAATTCTTCTTGTTATTTCATTGAAGCTGTAGATCAATTTGGGTAGAATTGACATCTTAACTACATTTAACCTTCCAATCTATTGATAGTGAATGTTTTTCAACTGATTTAAATCCTTTCTAATTTATTTTTAGCAATATTAGATAGTTTTCTGTGTACAGGTCTTTTCAATATAGGATTAAGTTTATTCCTAGGTACTTGATTATTTTAGTTGCTATTTAAAATGAAATTTTTTTCCTTTATTGTTTCCTCAGGTCAAGCAAGACTTGTGTATAGAAACATATCTGATTTTTGCACATTAATATTGCATCCTGCCACTTTTCTGAATTTGTTTACTAGCTCAAGAAACATTGTCATAGATTTCTCAGAATTTTCCAAATATAGGATCATGTCATCTGAAAATAATGAAAGGTTTTCTTCTTCCTTTCTCACTTGGATGGGTTTTATTTATTTTTTTCCTGCCTAAGTGCTCTAAATAGAACTTCTAGTACAATGTTGAATAATGGTGCAGTGGGCATCTTTGTCTCATTCCCAATCTTAGGAAGAAGGATTTCAGTCTTTTATCTTTGATTATGATTCTGGCTATGGGTTTTTTTTTATTAATCAAAAAAAAAGAAAAGAAATTAACACAACAATTAGAAATCATTCCATTCTACACATGCACTCAGTAATTCTTAGTATCATCACATAGATGTATGATCATCATTTCTTAGTACATTTGCATCGATTTAGGAAAAGAACTAGCAAAACAGCAGAAAAAGATATAGAATGTTAATATAGAGAAGAGAATTAAAATAATAATACTAATAAAAAATATATATATAAAAGGAAAAAGAAAAAACAAAAACAAAAGATACAAACAAACAAACAAACAAAAAACATATTTCAGGTGCAGCTTCATTCAGTGTTCCAACATAGTTACATTACACTTAGGTATTATTGTGCTGTCCATTTTTGAGTTTTTGTATCTAGTCCTGTTGCACGGTCTGTATCCCTTCAGCTCCAATTACCCATTATCTTACCCTGTTTCTAACTCCTGCTGGTCTCTGTTACCAATGATATATTCCAAGCTGATTCTCGAATGTCGGTTCACATCAGTGGGACCATACAGTATTTGTCCTTTAGTTTTCGGCTAGACTCACTCAGCATAATGTTCTCTAGGTCCATCCATGTTATTACATGCTTCATAAGTTTAGTCTGTCTTAAAGCTGCATAATATTCCATCGTAGGTATACACCACAGTTTGTTTAGCCACTCGTCTGTTGATGGACATTTTGGCTGTTTCCATCTCTTTGCAATTGTAGATAATGCTGCTATAAACACTGGTGTGCAAATGTCCGCCTGTGTCTTTGCCCTTAAGTCCTTTGAGTAGATACCTAGCAGTGGTATTGCTGGGTCGTAATCCATTCTGCCATTCTATGTCTTTTGATTGGGAAATTCAGTCCATTAACTTTTAGTGTTATTACTGTTTGGATAATATTTTCCTCTAACATTTTGGCTTTTGTATTATATATCATATCTGATTTTCCTTCTTTCTACACTTTACTCCATACCTCTCTCTTCTGTCTTTTCGTATCTGACTCTAGTGCTCCCTTTAGTATTTCTTGCAGAGCTGGTCTCTTGGTCACAAATTCTCTCAGTGACTTTTTGTCTATAAATGTTTTAATTTCTCCTTCATTTTTGAAGGACAATTTTGCTGGATATAGGAGTCTTGGTTGGCAGTTTTTCTCTTTTAGTAATTTAAATATATCATCCCACTGTCTTCTAGCCTCCATGGTTTCTGCTGAGAAATCTACACATAGTCTTATTGGGTTTCCCTTGTATGTGACAGATTGTTTTCCTCTTGCTGCTTTCAAGATCCTCTCTTTCTCTTTGACCTCTGACATTCTAACTAGTAAATGTCTTGGAGAACACCTATTTGGGTCTATTCTCTTTGGGGTGCGCTGCACTTCTTGGATCTGTAAATTTAGGTCTTTCATAAGAGTTGGGAAATTTTCAGTGATAATTTCTTCCATTAGTTTTTCTCCTCCTTTTCCCTTCTCTTCTCCTTCTTGGACACCCACAACACGTATATTTGTGCGCTTCATATTGTCATTCAGTTCCCTGATCCCCTGCTCAAGTTTTTCCATTCTTTTCCCTATAGTTTCTGTTTCTTTTGGAATTCAGATGTTCCATCCTCCAGTTCACTAATTGTAGCTTCTGTCTCTTTAGATCTACCATTGTAGGTATCCATTGTTTTTTCCATTTTTTCTTCTTTGTCCTTCACTTCCATAAGTTCTGTGATTTGTTTTTTCAGATTTTCTATTTCTTCTTTTTGTTCAGCCCATGTCTTCTTCATGTCCTCCCTCAATTTATTGATTTGGTTTTTGAAGAGTTTTTCCATTTCTGTTTGTATATTCAGCATTAGTTGTCTCAGCTCCTGTATCTCATTTGAACTATTAGTTTGTTCCTTTGACTGGGCCATATCTTCAATTTTCCGAGCGTCATCCATGATTTTCTGCTGGTGTCTGGGCATTTGATCAGATTTCCCTGGGTGTGGGACCCGGCTGGTTGAAAGGTTTTTCTGTGAAATCTCTGGGCTGTTTTTCTTTTCCTGCCCAGTAGGTGGCGCTTGTGGCGCTCGTCTGTCTGCGGGGCCCACCAGTAAAAGATGCTGTGGTTCCTTTAACTTGCCAATCCGAATCTCACAGTTGGCCCGGGAAACTGCGAGTGGAGGGGGGGTTCACTGGCCGCTGCGGCTTGGGGGAATGCGGTCCAAATTGCCCAGCTGGCCCGAGATGCCAAGCGTGGCGGGAGGGCCCTGCTATCCAATGTTCCCAGTCAGACCGGGGAGCCACATGCGTGGAGGGGACCCCAGTTGCCAGCCGCCCTGGCCGGGAAAACACGCGCCCCTCGTGTATCTCACTGCAGCAGATTCTCCCTGCCCGTACAGCCATTCCAGAATGGGGTACGCTGTCTTTTTGGTCTCTGTCGTGGCTCTGGGAGCTGTTTCATATTGTTTCTGTTTCTTTAGTTGCTTTTCTGGAGGAGGAACTAAGACCCATGTGTCTTACTAAGACACCATCTTCTCTGGAAGTCCCCATGCAAATGGCCAAGATATCCAAGAGTTGAGCTGTCTCCCTGGTGGATCCTATGGGGACAAAGCTCCATTTTCAGTGTGAAAGCAGCAACAGGCTCTTAGGAACTTAACTGCAGAACATTTCTGAGACAATTTGAGTCATCATGGGGTGGGGAAGTGGGTTTGGATCTGGCTATGGGTTTTTTTATATGTGCCCTTTATCTTACTGAGGAAGTTTCATTTGATTCCTAACTTTTGAAATGTTTTTATTAGAAAAAGTTGGTGAATTCTGTCCAATGATTCTTCAGCATCAATCTAGATGATTAAGTAAGTATTCCCTTTCAATTTATTGATATGCTGTTTTACATTAATTGATTTTCTTGTGTTGACCCAAACTCACATTCTGGTATAATTCTCACTTGATTGTGGTGTATAATTCTTTAAATGTGTCATTGGTCAATTTTCTAATACTTGCTAAGTATATTGTATCTCTATTCTTTATGGAGATTGGTCTCTAATTTTCCTTTCTTATAGAACTTTAAACAATTTTGGTATTAGAGTGATGTTATCTTCATTGTTTTGGAAGAGTTTGAGCAGGATTTGTTTTTGTTCTTTTGTAATATTCGATAAAATTCCTCTGTGAAGCCTTTTGGCCTTGGTGTTTTCTTTGTAAGATGTTTGGTGACTGATTTAATCTCATTAATTATGCTTCATTTGTTGAGATCTATTTTTTTCTCAATCACTGTAACTTGTTCATGTGCATCTAGGAACTTAGCCATTTCCTCTAAGTTGTCTAATTTTTTGGCTATTTGTTCATAGTATCCTCATGATTTTTATTTTACTTCTTCAGGGCCCATTGTAAGAACCCTACATCATTTCTGATTTTGTTTCCTTGCATCCTTTTGTTTTCTTTGTAAGCCTAGCTAAGGGCCTATTGATTTTATTGATTTTCTCAAAGGACCAATTTTTGGTTTCACTAATTCTTTGTATTCTGTTTTTTCTCTCTCCAATTCACTTAATTCTTCTTCAATCTTTGTTACTTCTATTCCTCTATTTGTTTGCGGGTTGGTTTGCTGTTCTTTCTCTAGTTCCTACAGTTGAGCAGTTATATCCTTAAATTCCCTTTTTCTTTTTAAAAATGGGCATTTAGTGCAAACAGTTTCTCTCTCAACACTACCTTTGCCATGTCCCATATGTTCTGATCTTGTTGTATTCTATTTACATTCATCTCCAGGTACTTGTCAATTTCTCTAGTATTTTCTTCTTTGACCCACTAGTTATTTAAATGCCCTCTTTCTCTTTTTGTCCTTTAAGTTACCCTTACTGGTACTATTCAATTCTGTGCCCTTCTCCAGTCCTCCAACCGCCATCTTTATTTTCACCTAATGAAGTCCCTTTAGTATTTCTTCTAGGGACATCTCTTGTCTAGAATTTCTCTCAGACTTTGTCATTGAAAATTTTGGTCACTCCCTTACTTTTTTCAAGGACAATTTGACTGGTTACAGAATTCTGGGATGGAAGTCTTTCTCTTTGCAGATGTTGAATATATCAAAGACCCATCTTCTCAGCTCCCTGTTTATTGTTAAATAGTCCACACTCAGTCTTTTGTGATTTCCTTTTTATGTGGTAAGTTGCTTCCTTCTTGCTCTTTTTGGCATTTTCTCCTCCTCTTCAACATTTGACAGATTGATTAGTATGTGTCTGAGAGTAATCTCATTTGGATTTATTCTATTTAGGTCCTATTAATTTTCTTTGATTTGCATACTTATGTGTTTTATAAGGGTTGGGAATATTTCCCCCATTACTTCCACAATCTTCTTAGCCCTTACTCTTCTCTTCTTCTTTTGTGACACTGATGATTCTATTATTTGTGCTGTACATGTTGTTCATTATTTCTCTGAGATCCAATTCAAGTTTGCCCATCTGCTTTGCCATTTTTCTTTTGTACATTTAGATTCAATTTCTCTGTCCTCTAGTTCTCTTATTCTTTCTTCTACCTCTTCAAATCTGCTGTTGTGCATCTCTAGTATATTTTTAATTTTGGCTACCATCTCTTTAATCTCTGTGATATCTGCTGTTTTTCCTACTCATTCTTTTTCTTTATGCCCTTCTAGTTTCCTCTTGTAGTTTCCCCCTGGTATCCTATATGCCATTACCCAACCCACTGTATTTCTTTATGAGAGTTGTATGAGCATCATTACGAGTTTTTCCAAAGTCTGTGTCTCCTATGGTATTTCAATTTTGTCATTGGAAGATATCTGTCTGTATCTTCATAAGCTTGGTGATTTTCTGTTGATTTTGAGTCATTTAATTGTCTTGATAGAGTTATCATGGAAGTTGATTTCCCTCAGTAGTATGAGGTTTTACATTTGCTTGAATTTGTGTTGAAATTCTCGTTTAGCTTTTGGTTTATTAGTATTTCCTGGCCAAATCAAGTCCCAAAACTCAGGCAGGGATGCTCCTCAACTTGTGGATCTCTGAATATAGACAGTGTGCCACTTTGCACTTTCTGTTTCTTACCAGCAGATGGTGGTCTTGGGCCTCACCTTCCCCACAGGACTGCCTTTCTCTAATTACAGCATCCCTATGAGACAGATGGAGACCCGGAGAAATTCCAGCCAAGTCTCTTTATCCTGGTGTGAGCATTAAGCTACCAACCCCATAGCTGGTGTTGAGGCAGTGTGCATTTCATGGAGATATTTCTTGTGGGCCTGATTAGGCTTGTGTTCCCCAGATCCCTCCTTGGAATTACCTGGGATTATGGAACTGGTTATGGCCGTTGCTAGTGTACACAGTCAATCGGAAATGCACATTGACTAGGCTTGTCAATGATACAAACTTTCTGGCCCAGTGGGCAGGAAATGGAGGCACAGGAACTTGGGCTGTGGTTTAGTTGTGGTATGGGCAGAGTGTGCAAGTGTAGGTGTGAGGGTCATGGAACAATGTGGCATGAGTGGGGTGCAATGTATCTTTTGCGGGTGGGGGTTTCATGGGTCAGAGTTTGGGTGGGCATATGGTGGTGTGCAGTGTATGGGGTGGGGTCCAGCTACAGGATGTGACTTAGGGCTATGCATGGTGAGGGTTGGTGTCCAGGTGTCTGGGTGTATGGGATGTTGGCCAAAGAGTCAGGGGTGGTTGGATGAAGTGCATACAGGGCTCAGGGATTGTGGGCAGTGTGTGGTATGTTGGATGTAGGGAGAAGGCATTGCAGGAGATAGGCTGCAGGGACAGCATACATATTTGGGAGTATGTGGCAACAGGGTGGGTCATACTTGAGTGTGTTGGTCACAGAAGGACAGGATTCAATTGTGCAGTTACGCATGTTCTACTGTGTGCACTGATGTAGGCATAAGCAGTGTGTTCATTTGAAAGCTGCTGGAATGCACTATACCAAAAATGGAATGGCTTTTTCAAAGAAGAATTTAATAAATTACATGTTTACAGTTCTAAGAAAGTAAAAGTGTCCAAATTAAGGCACCAACAGAAGTTACCTTCACTCAAGAAAGCTAATGTGTCTAGAACATCTCTGTCAGCTGGGAAGTCATGTGACTGGCATCTGCTGATCCCTTGCTTTTGGGCTCTGTTGTTTTAGCCTCTGTTCCTTTGGGGGTTCCTCACTTTCCTTCTCTGGGACTGGCTTTCATCTCTTGGCTTCCTTCAGTTCTCTCCAGTGCTGGCTTGCTTAACATCATATGGTGATGTGTGCTGGGCTTAATATATGTCCAAACATCTATGTCTCTTTTCTCCAAATGTCTGCTTCTGTGTGAGTTCTGCTCTGAATTTTCTGATGGCTCTCTCTCTGAAGACTCTGACTCTCTCCAAAATGTTTACTCTTTTAAATGATTCCATAACTAATCAAGATCCACCTGAAATAGGTGGAATTAAATCTCTAACCAAAAGGTTACACCACATTACTTCCTTAACCACAGGGAATCAGTCTATCTCTCTCTCCAAATTTTCTCCAGCACTTGTATCTCTTAGTTCATTTCTCAGCAGTTTTATTCACACAACATAGAACACAACCTAAGATTGAATCAAGATTATAACATGGGTTGTCTGGGGTAAAGAATTCCTTCAAACTAGCAGAGGTGGGTTGAGTGATTTGTGGTGGAGTGTAGAGGTTGGGGTGAGAACACGGGATGTCATTTTTGGGCCATCTCCATCATTACAAAACATAAACATTGCCATGGTAAACAACAATGTGCAAATGTCCACTCATGTCCATGCTCTTAGGTCCTCAAATTATACATCTAAATACAGGGTTGCAGGCATGGCAACTCACACTTAGCTTCCTGTGGAGTCGCTGCTCTCTAGATTGGTTGCACCACATTACATTCCTAACCACAGGGTCCATCTCTCTCTCCAATTTTTTTCCAGCATTTGCATCTCTTAGTTCATTTTTAACCAGTTTTATTCACGCATCATACAACACAATCTAAGTAAAGTTCAATGGTTCTGTTATAATCACAGAGCCTTGGTCTTACCAGCACAATCTAAGAGTTTCCATTTCCTTTGCAAAGTATGCTATACCCCTAACTCATATCCCCTGGTTATTGACATTTAGCTTTGTCATATTGCTGTTATTACATTCAATAGATGGATATTATAATTTTACTGTTAACTAGAGGATTCATTTCAACTGACTGTATTTTTCACCACATGCCATCCCATTTTCAATACCTTGCAATATGGACATTCATTTGTTATCCTACATATTCGCATATCTGTCCATTTAATCACCATCATTGCCCACTCTAGGCAATGGTAGACTATAATTTCCCAGTCCTTACCCCTCTATCTTTTCTTCTGGTGTCATACATGACAACAGCCCTCCTCCCTCAACCATACTCCCACTCAGTATTGTTCAGAGTACTTACAATATTGTGCTACCACCAAATAGTACTGTGCTATCAATTTCTGGATTTTTGCAATCAGTTCTGTTGAACATTCTATTCTCCTTCCTGTTGAATATTCTGAACTCCTTCCTCATCAAATGCCAAATCTCTACCCTCTTTTCTTCTCCTGATACACTGTGTTCTTAAATTTATCCCTCAAAGTAAACTAATTAACATTAATTCCTGATAATAAGACAATACAGAATTTGTCTTTTTGTATATGGCTAGATTCACTTAGCATATGTCATTAAGGTTCATCCACATTGTTGCAGTTTCATGACTTTAGTCTGTCCTTTAGTGGCATAAAATATCCATCATATGTATGTACAAGTTTGTTTAGCCACTTGCCCACTGATGGTCATTTGGGCTGTTTCCATCTCCTGACAACCATGAATAATGCCACTACAAACATTGGTGTGAAAATGTGGAATGGGATTGCTGGATCATATAACAATTCTATACTTTGCTTCCTTAGGAACAGCCAATCTCCTTTTGAGTGTTTACATCATTCAATATTCCCACCCACATGAATAAGTGTGCTTCTTTCTCCACATCCACTCCAGCACTTGCAGTTTTGTTTTATTGAAAATATAAACAAAATAAAACACACCTTATTAGGTGTGAGGTGATATGGTTTGGATATGCATTTTCTTAATATCAAGTGAAGTTGAAGATGTTTTATATATTTTTAAGCCATTTGTACTTCCTCTTCTGAAAAAAGTCCATGTTTTTGTACATTTTTAATTGAGTTCTTTGTTTTTTGTTGTTGTTGAGTTGTAGTGTTTAAATTTGAAAATTCCATTTAGCTATTTCTTTTTTTCATTGCTCATGATTTGGGGTGAAATTTTTACAAAACCACCTCCTATAACAAAATCTGTAAGGTATTTCCCTACATTTTTTCCTAAGCATTTTATGGTTTTAGCTTTAATTTTTAGAGCTTTGATACTTAGTTTTTGTATAAGGTGTGAGATACGAAGCCCTTGTTCATTTTTGTTTGTGGATATCCATTTTTCCAAAGACGATTTAATGAAGTGGCTGCTCTGTTCCATTTGAATTGGCTTGACAGTCTTATGAAAGTTCAATTGTATATAGATGGTATGGTCTATCTCTGAATACTCAATTCAATTCCATTAGTTGGTATTTCTATCTTTATGTCAGTGTCATGTTGTTTTGACCACTGTACCTTGCAGTATGCTTAAAAGTCAGGTAGTATGAAATCTCCCACTTCATTCCTTTTCTTCAAGATACTGTCCATTATAAATAAATTTGATTTATGATTTTTGTATTTCAGGAAAGCATGTTGTTGTGATTTTAATTGATACTGCATTGAAAGTATAAATTAATTAGGGTAGAATTTATATCTTAACTATATTTAGTCTTCCAATCCATGAACATAGTGTGTCCTTCCATTTATTTAGTTTTTTTCTTATTTATTTTAGAAACTTCTTGTCATTTTCCTTTGTTTAGGTCTTTTGGGGGCTTGGTTAAATTTCTTCATAAATGTTTTATTGTTTTTTTGGTATTGTTAATGGAATTTTTTTCTTGATTCCTAAGACTGCTTACTATAAATGTATAGAAACACTACCAATTTTGGGGTACTGATCTTGTTCCCTGCTACTTTACTGCACTCATTTATTAACTCTATTAGCTTGGCTATAGATTTTTCAGGAATTTTTACATGTATTATCATGACTTCTGCAAACAGTGAAAGTTTTACTTCTTCCTTTCTAATTCATATATCTTTTATTTTTCTTGTCTAATTGCTGTAGGCAGAATTTCCAGCACAATGTTGAATAACAATGGTGATAGTAGGCATCCTTGTCTTGTTCTTGGTCTCAGAGGGAAAATTTTCAGCCTTTCCTAATTGAGTATGATGTTAGCTGGGGTTTTTCATATATTCCCTTTATCATGTTTCATAAGTTCTCTTTTATTCCTATCCTTTGAACTATTTTTTCCCAAGAAAGGATGTTGAATTTTATCAAATGCATTTTTACATCAATCAAGATGATCATATGCTTTTTCTGCATTGATATTTTTGATGTGTCATATTACATTAATTGTTTTTCTTCTATTGAGCCACTCTTACATACTGGCAATAAATCCCACTTGCTCACGGAGTATAATTATTTTAATGTTCTGCTGGATTTGATTTGTGAGTATTTTTGTTGATAATTTTTGAATCTGCATATAGTAAATAAACTTATCTTTAATTTTCTCTTCTTGTAGTGTCACTTTATGACCTTGGTATGGGTGATGTTGGCCTCATAGAATAAAATACTTACTTTGTCCTCCTTTTCAAATTTTTGAAGTGTTTTAACAGAACTGGCACTAATTTTTTCTTGAATGCTTGCTAGAATTCACATATGAAGCCAACTGGTCCTGGACTGTTTTCTGGAGTATGTTCTAGTTTGCAGCTGCTGGAATAGAATATATCAGAAATGGAATGACTTAAAAATGGGAATTTATTAAGTTGCAAGTTTACAGTTCTTAAACAGTGAAAATGTTCAGTTAAAAGCAAGGCTATAGAAATGTCCAATCTAAAGTATTCAAGGAAAGATACTTTGTTTCAAGAAGGCCAATGATGTTTTATATTTCTTTCTCAATTGGAAAGGCACATGGTAAACATGGTGACATCTGCTTTCTCTCAAGACTTCTTGTTTCATGAAGCTCTGCTGGGGGCATTTTTTTTCTTCATCTCCAAAAGCCGCATGGAATCTCCTGGCTCTCAATGGCTCTTAAGCTTTTTCCAAAACGGTCCCCTCATACCTTAAACAACTGTTGTGCCCTCACAAGATTGGATTAAGAATAAAAAGGACATGGCTTTTTGGGGATACATAGCAGTTTCAAACTAGTAAACTAGCTAAAGTTCCAACAATTCGTTTTTAAAAATTTTTTCAAAGGACCAACTTCTGGTTTAGTTGTTTCTCACAATCCTTTCATGGTCTCAATTCTTTTTATTTCTCTCTACTCTTTGTTCTTTCTTTCTTCTGTTTACTTTGGAGTTAGTTTCTGTTCTTTTTATAGTTTCTCCAGGTAAGCATTTAATTCCTTAATTTTTGCACTTTCTTCTTTTCAATATATGCATTTAGCACATTAAATTTCCCTCTCAGCACTGACTTTGCTGCATCTTATGAGTTTTGAAATGCTGTGTTTTGATTTTCCCTTTCCTCAAGATATTTACCGATTTCTCATGTAATTTTTTTCCTTGACTCACTTGTTGTTTAATAATATGTTGTTTAGCCTTCATATATTTATGAATGTCCAGGGCTTCCACCTGTTAATGATTTTCAACTTCATTCCATTATCATCTGAGAAAGTGTTTCTCATAATTTCAATATTTTGAAATTTATTGAAACTTATTTTAAGACCTAACTTGTGATTCTAGCCTGAAGAATGATCCATGAGCATTTGAGAGAAATACGTATCCTTCTGTTGTGAGGTATAATGTTATGTAAATATTTCTTATTTAGGTCACTTATTGTATTATTCAAAATCGCTGCTTCTTTGTTTTCAGTCTAGACATTCTACCCATTCATGAGAGCAGTTTATTGAAAATACCAACTATTTTGTAAAGGGGCTTACTTCTCCCTTCAGTATTATCAGAGCATGCCTCATGTATTTGGCTTCACTCTGGTTCAGTGCATAGATATTTACAATTTCTATCATGAATTCTTGATGAATTGTTCCTATTATCAATGCACAGTGTCTTTCTTTGCCCCTTTTAATTATTTTTCATTTGAAGACTACTATATAATGTATTAGAATAGTTATCTGTGCTCTTTACTGGTTTTTGATTGGGTGAAATATCTTTTTTCACTCTTTCACTTTCAATCTGTTTCTGCCTTTGGGTCTAAACTGATTCCCTTGTAGATAGCATATAGTTTGGTCCTGTTTTGCAATCCATTCTTATAGTCTATGTATTTTGATTGGGGACTTTAATCCATTAATATTTAATGTTATTACAGTAAAGCCAGTACTTTCTGCTAACATTTTGTCTTTGGGATTTTAGAAGTCATAAGTTTTTTTTTCTCTTTTTGCCCTTACTGATAGATTTCATTCTACACTCTTCTCCTGATATGTCTCTCCTATATTTTCCTTACTGCTTATAATGCTACATTTAGTATTTCTCATAGCACTGGTCCTTAAGCCACAACTCCTTCAAGTAACTATTTGTCTGAAAATATTTTAAATTATTCATCAATTTTGAATGACAGTTTTGTTGGGAATGGAATTCTGGTTGGCAGTTTTTCTCTTTCATAATCTTAAATAGATCATATTATTGCCATCTTATCTGCATGGCTTCTACTAAGATATCTGCACATAATCTCATCATGCTTACCCTGTATACAATGGATCAGTTTTCTCTTCCTACTTTCAGATTCTCTGTTTGTCTTTTACTTTTGACAATCTAATTAGTAAGTGTCCTTATGGAGATCTATATGGATATATTCTTTTAGGGTATACTGCCTTCTTGGATCTGTAATTTTATGTCTGTCATAAGAGATGAAGTTTTCAGTGACACATATATTCCTGTGCTTCATGTTGTCACTTAACTGACAATGAAATGAAATGCAATGATTAACAATTAAAGAGTAAATATATACTTATTATACCTATATCACACACCAATTTACAGGTAATCAGGCTTCATAAACTTAATTTCATTAAATTAATAAAATTAGTTTAATTTAATAAAAATTTTTGGATTACTTATTTTCTAGAAGTATAATCAAAAGACAAATTGAAGTTAGGCCTCAAAACACATCCATAGCAGTACTCAAAAACAGAAAGTTATAGAGGTCATGCCAAAAGCAAGGTAATTTTTAAAGCTGGATCCATGTCTCATTCCCAACTCCAGGGGAGTCAAAATTCTATTCTGATTTCCTGATCCAATGTTACTGAATGACCCACTGAGCCTGTCTGATTTCCAAACTTGGAATTGGAAACATTTTCTCTATTTGTATGTATTAAGGTACCAATGTTCTTGTTTGTGGGCAAACAGAGAAAAAGTTTGGTTGCAAAGCTTCTAGACTAAAAGAGTCTAGCAGCCACAAGAAGCTTTATTACAATGCTCACTCATCATAGTAGTGTTCCAGAGCTTTGGGCATTTAGATGTCCTCTCCTCTTAGGAATTTTCTGGGGTTTCCAAATTGATACCAGTGAAGTTGTGCCTAATTTGTTCAAATGGCCAAGCCCTTCTTGAGATACGCAATATTTCAGAAGAGAAAGAACTTATTGTCAGGCATGTAACAGGAGATCAGATGACCTATAAGTCTAAAAATACATCTCCCTGAACATCAATACTTCTGATCACTGTATAGTACTAAATCATGGGCTAGTTTTATGATAGCAAAATGACTCAAGATGTCAAGTTTAGTGGTGGTCTAATTATTGAGCATGAACAGGTTGATTACATGCTTGGTCACAGAAATTGTGTAAGAAAATGGTCACCTTGATATTATGACTGGCATGATTTTTAGTATTATAATGAGGTATAGATCACTTATAGGTAAAATTGAAGCTACTCTACATGTCAGGTGGGCCAATTTTGCTTAGATCCAGCTTCATCTACCAAGATAGTTTTGGAATTGTATTGGGTTAGATTTGGGCAGTCAAGATCCTTCAGTAATAAATATTAAGGGATACCTTTAGTGATCATAAGACTCTAAAATTGAAAAACAAGATAAATGGCACAAGTGAGCATCAGTCACACAGTTTTTACAACCAGAATATAAAGGCAATACTGTATACAATCATTATAAAAGTCCAGGCAGCTATATTACAGTTCACATATTTCAGGTATTTCCCTCTGACTATCTTAATACAGTAGAAATTTAAAAGAAATATCCATTAATATCACAGTTATCATAATCATTTGTTAATTCTTGACTCTTTTGTTACACCACCTAGGTAGCTTTTTATATTGATGAGAGCTCCTAACCATTATTTTAAGTTTGCCCAATAATTTTATCTATTTGATTAATGCTGTGATCAAGACAATTGAAAATTTCTTTACCATTTAGCAAGTTAGCCTTCAGGGTAATGCAGAGGGTGGTTTCTTTCCAATACCAAGGCTTTTTCACAGTAATTACAAATACTAGGATCTTGAAACCTGGTGCTTAAGGTCCTTTCCCCAGAAAAAAATATGCAATTTATATTTTTGTTTATATGTATAGAAATTAGCACACATGCACATATACATACACGTGTGTGTGTACCTATTTCTCTTTAAACAATTTTAATAGAGCTCTTTAAGAATTATTTTTATTAATTTGCTATTATCATCTGGAAGTATGAAAATTTATATTGAACAAGGAAACAAACAGAAAGTTAGCCACACAAAAAAAAAAACAGAAAAATACATTTGTGAAAGGGACAATGAAATGTTTGAATATTCTTCATCCCATTTCTGCTGTCTTTTGCAGAACAATTCTAACAGTAATACATTGTTCCTTTCTATAGAACTATTTTCAGGGCATTTCTTTCTTGACTCTAAATTATATTGAGACTGGATTGAGTTACAGAATAAACTATTTGGGTTGTTTTTCTTCATAAGATTATAACTAAAATCTTTCCAGTTTTTTCAAAATATAGTGCAAAAGATTATATTCAGGAATGCTATTACAATTAGAATTTCACATTTTAAAGAATTTCCATTACCTGTTACCAATACGGAACAATTTAAAAATGAAAATGTGGTAACATATCAACTAACAAATGTAAATGCTTAACACTTACTATATATTTAAGTAATACACCAATTAATAGCTACAGTAGATATGCTGAAAAACAATTAAACAGATTGTTCCAATTTGCGAGCTGCTCGAATGCAATATACCAGAAAAAGAATGGCTTTTTAAAGGGGGAATTTAA
Source organism: Tamandua tetradactyla (assembly GCF_023851605.1). Classification (NCBI taxonomy): domain Eukaryota; kingdom Metazoa; phylum Chordata; class Mammalia; order Pilosa; family Myrmecophagidae; genus Tamandua; species Tamandua tetradactyla. The sequence goes on along the minus strand of NW_027518404.1, from coordinate 545,125 downwards.
TGAGTTGCTAGTTTACAGTTCTAAGGCTGAGAAAATGGCCCAATTAAAACCAGTCTATGGAAATGTCCAATCAAAGGCATTTGGGGAAAGATACCTTGGTTCAAGAAGGCCGATGAAGTTCAGGTTTTCTCTCTCAAGTGGAAGGGCACATGGTGAATACAGTCAGGGCTTCTCTCTCAGTTGGAAGGGCATGCAGCAAACACAGCATCATCTGCTAGCTTTCTCTCCTGGCTTCCGGTTTCATGAAGCATCCCAGGAGGCATTTTCCTTCTTCATCTCCAAAGGTTGCTGCCTGGTGGACTCTCTGCTTCATGGTTCTGCAGCATCTGTGCTCTCTCTGAATCTCCCATTCTCCAAAATTTTTTCCCTTTTATAGGATTTCAGTAAACCAATCAAGGCCCAACCAAATGGGTGGAGACATGTCATCACCTAATCCAGTTTAACAGCCAATCTTGACTAAATCACACCATCCAGGGAGATGATCTGATTACAGTTTCAAACATACAGTATTGAACAGGGATTATTCTACTTTTATGAAATGGGATTTTGATTAAAACATGGCTTTTCTAGGGTGCATACATCCTTTCAATCCAGCACACACATATTGTTCACTTGCTATTCCTAAGTAACACACTAATTAAAGCTAAACATGTATAACATTACTTGTTTTATAAGAATCAACTTAAATTTTTAAATTTTAAAAATAATTATTAAATATCTATATTCCATTACTCCTCAGTAGACTTCAAAAAACTTGTAATATTAAATGAATCTGAATTTTTATGAATGCTTTGACATTTTCATGTCCAGTGAAAATTCAAGTTATTTATTTCCTATCAACAGATTCTACATTTGAAGAATATGGTTCAATTCTCATTTATCTTCACCATCAAAAATCTGTCTCCTCTTTGTGGTGATTATATGAGACTATCAAGATTTTTGTATTCTTATTACAACTCCCAGTTATGCTCTTCTAATTTTATTTTTGAAATAATTATAATGAGGATGTATACGTTGTGATTTTATTTTTGTATTTTTTGTTTAGTCAAAGATTTTTATCAGCTCAGGGAGCTAAGAGTTGTGTAACATAATTAATTCCTTTTCTACTTTAAAAATAATATATTCAGAACAAGCTTTAATATAATTTATGACAAGAATATACTTTTAATAGGTGTCACCAGTCACTTATCATATGATCACTGTCATGGTCAGTTTCATGTGTCAACTTAGCCAAGTGGTGGTACCTGTTTGGTTGGGCAAGTGCTGGCCTGTCTTTTGCTATGAGGACATTTCATAGACTTAAGTTATGATCACATCGGTTACATCCACAGCTGATTCCATTTGTAATCAGCCAAGGGGCATGTCTTCTTTAATGAGTGATGCTTAATCTAATCACTGGAAGCCTTTTAAGAGGATTCAGAAGAGACAGGTTCTCTTCCTGCTTTGGCTGGTGAGCCTCTCCTGTGGAGTTTGTCCAGACCCTCCATCAGAATCATCAGCTTCACAGTCTGCCCAATGGATTTTGGGTTGTATATTCCCATGGTTACATGAGACACTTATATGAATAAAAATTCATATAAAATTTTTATGAATATTTTCTTTTGCTTCTGTTTCTCTAGAGAACCCTAAGTAATACAATGACTTTTTTTTGCATGGGCAGGCACTGGGAATCAAACCCAGGTCTCCAGCATGGCAGGTGAGAAATCTGCTGCTGAGCCACAGTGGTCCACCTGATATGATGACAATTTTAAGATTAATGATAATGCAAGGCAAATGGCACTCACTATACAGGACAAGTTGAGAAATAAGAATATATTAAGGTCACATGTAAAGAAACATCAATATTATCAGAGGTCATGTTTCCTTTAATCTCTACATTTTGTATTTCTAATTCTAGTTTTACAGAAATGTATTTACATGCATTTCTTCTTAGAGCTATATGGGATGATTTCAATTTTACTGTTATTCTAATAACATTAATTTTATTTCTTCTCAATTTAAATTTACTTCTGAATTTTAATTCATTTTGCATAGGACACAATTACATTTTTATTTATGCTTGTACTTTTCCTTCCTTCCACTGTCATTCCTTTCACTCTTCTTCCCTTTCCTTTTCCTATTCTCTAACAGATCTATTTCCTTCTCTCTTCCCTTTCTCTTTTACAGTTCTTTATTTTCTTTCATAAAAAAGATATGTTTTTCCAGGTTCCACATCAATTTTAACACATATTCTTGATTGTTTACTTCTCTTTCTACTTATGGTTCCTTATCTCCAGGATTCATTTTTCTTTTTCTGTTCTTCTGGAAACATTGGAAACAGAGGACAAGAACATGTCTTGTATTGAGAGCAATGATCTTGTTAGTTATGTTGATGCATTTATGCTTGATGTCTAATTTCTTCACTTGGATATAGTCAATATTCCTTCATAATAGAAATCCTATAAGACATGTAATATTGGATGTCCATTTGAATATTTGTGCACTTAAAGAATAATAAGCATCTACCAAGTCACACATTTGGTAACTGATAGAGCTGGGCACAGTTACCAAGTAGTCCTGACTAGGATGTTCTTTATGCTTTCTAAATAAACATTTGGATATTATCCTCACATAAGCAGTCATCAGATGGGTATTCTTTTGTTGGTTATTGCATTTCTTTTTATAGTATTTGTATATAATTATAAAACAACCATTATCTGAACCCAGTAACAATCACAAGTTTATTGTTTCATTTATTGATAAATAAAATGAAGTTCTTTCTTATGATTAAATACCACACATCAATTAAATGAATGATCTATTGATTTGAGCAATAATTTGGAACAAATGCAGGATGAAACATACAATTCTGTGGCATCATCAACATGGCAACATAAACAGTTACTGAATATCTCTTCACAGAGTTTCAATGTTAAAAAAGAATAATTCCAATTTGTTCAGAAATCTGGAGGAGAATATGGACTAATGAGAGAACCTACAAATCCTGATTGAAGTAGAAGAATATTAAGTAGGAGATTTCTGTCCTGGGCACTGGTCCTCTCTCCTCCTCCTCACTCAGTCATACAGTTTGGGATAGTCAGAGAAACTAAAGCTGGGACCACTCCCTCTGGGAACACAGAATATGTACTCTCTCACAACAGTATGATAGATCCTCACCTATTGGAGAGCTGGGATCATGAGAGACAATTTCAAGTCCCAGGTCAGTGAGAGACAGACAGTCTGAGAAAATGTGTACAGAAGCTGCATTTTCAGTCCTAGATCTGAATGTCCTCACCCCACTCCTGTGAGAAGCAGCAGTGAGAGATCTGCACCTTGAATGGGGGAGGGCTGAAGACTGGGACACCTGAGGGTATACTCCAATACATATAAATTAGAGGACATATACCCATATTAAGGCAGATTTTTGCTGAGAAAAAGAGAAAAATGATACCTGCAGCCAGCATGACCTGATGAGGTGCAGCCTGTGCTCTGAAGGCACACAGCTATGAGGATGGCAATGTCACTGAATAGGGAGGTACAAGGGTAGTTTAGTTGTAGAATTCTCACCTGCCATTTGGGAGACAAGGGTTCAATTCCTACCCCATGCACTTTCCCCAAAACAAACAAACAAGCAGACAAATGAAAAATCAAAGAAAAACAAAAATTCAACAAATGGTGCTGCAATAAGGGGATATTCACATGGGAAAAGAATTAAATGTGACCCTGCCATACAGCATATAAAGAAAAAAAAGTTATTGAACAATGCCATCCACTGAGCAGGCATAAAATGCAAAAGAATTGAATGAATGTTTGAAAGACTACCCCCAACATTATTTCATGCTGACTGGAACAGGTCTATACCCACTGCATGGGAACCCAATACTGTCTTGGCTGATAAGCATGGATGACCCAATTATCAATGCAGTGACCTTAAACAATCCTAGGTCTTGAGGATGATGATAAACAGAGCAACAATGGGAGAAAGCAGGCTTCCTTTTCCCAGAGACATTGCTGTAGTGCTCAGTGTCTGCTCCCATCTCTGAGGCCAAACACTGTACATGCTGGTTCTGGAAGTGACTGAGCAGAAGAACAAAACTGAAACTGGCTGGGGAGAGAGATGAACAGATGGAGATCAAACCTGACCAATAGGAAAATCCCAGATTTTAAGAGGCAGAACAAAGGAATAGTGAACCAGAAGACAGGATATTTGAAATTGTAAACACAAAATAATGTAGGGAAATATGGAAAAATTTGAGCAGGCTCTTAAGAAACAGAATGACAATATCAAATGCATGAATATACATGCTATGAGTGTTTCATAAGGAGGAGAGAGAGGAAAGTGGGCAGAAAGAAAAATGGAGGAGATAATCAATGAATAATCAATGAAATTTTCCCAACTCTTACAATTGATATAATACTGCTGGTCCAAGAAGTGTAGCATAGCCTAAACAGAATAGATTTAAATAGAGCTATGCCTAGACACTTAATAATCAGATGGATAAAAGTAAAGACAGGGAATTCTGAAAACAGCAGGATAAAAGTGTATACATTTTCCCTTTCACATACAAGAAAATCTTGGTACGACTAAGTGCAGCTCTCTCAGCAGAAAGCATGGAGGTAAAAAGGCAATGGGACAATATATTTAATATACTGAAAGAGAAAAACTATCAATCAAGAGTTATATATCTGGTCTACACTTTGATATCATTTATATGAATTGCTGAAGAGGTTGAAATTACAAAATTGATCTGTCATTACTGGAGGTAAGAGCTGATGACAGTTTGACATCTCTCATGTAGCAGCATCAAGGAATTATTTGGAGTGATGGAACTTTTATGTATTCTGATTTTTGTGGTAGTATTTGGTGAATACTCATGAAAATGTGCACAAAAATGAAGCATATTTTACTTTGTTAGGAGTAGCCCAGAAATAATGGAACAAAACCAATAAAGTTGTAGATGTTTCAAATATTTTTCATGCTCTCTTGCCTCTTGGCAAACTTTAACTTACTTTCAATCTTTATGAATTTCTTATTCTTTAAAATGGACATTTCATAAAAATGGAATCATACAATAATAGTTGTTTTTTCTGGCTTATTTTACTCATCAAAATGTTTCAACATATACTGTTCTGGTATCAAAATGCAGTTTTGATATTTTGTACAACAAGGATAAACCTTAAAACATCCATAAAATTTGAAATAAAATTCATCAAATAATAATAATAATATGGTGGTAAGGTATAATAATATCAGAAATATCTACCATAAAAATAATCCAAAATGCATGCTAAGAACAGATTATTTTTATTTTATAAATATCAAATATCTGCTTGCCATGCATGTGTGATAAAACATGTTTTGTGTTGGCTTGAAACTGTTGTACACTCAAAATATCCATGTTCTTTAACCCTCACTCAATACCGGTGGGTGGAATTATTTAGTTAGATTGTTTCCATTGAACTGTGACCCATCCAGTAAGGGTGGAACCTTTTATTTAGGTATTTTCCATGGAAATGTATCTCTACCCTTTCAAGGTGTGATTACATACTGATGTCTGCTAAGAGGGAAGCATTTTGGAGAAATCTCCAGAACCCACACAGAGACCTTAGAAATGGAGAAAGAAAACAACCTCAAGGAACAGATTGAAATGAGAAGCCACAGACCCAAGCTGATGTTAGCCACAGGCCTACTAACCTGACACAGGTGTAGCAGATCCATTGGCCTTTCCTGAATCAAGGTAACTTTCTCTGGATGCTTCAGTTTGGATATTTTTAGAGCATTAGAACTGTAAACTTGCTACCAAATTTCCTTTTTAAATTGTTTATACATTGCATTTTTCATATATTGCATTCCAACAGCTTTAACAAACTAAAACAGATTTGGTACTAGGGAAGTGGTGGCACTACTGCACCTTGCAAATAACAAATATTTAAAAAAATTTTTTAATGGATAAGAAAAATATTCCCAAAGAATTGTGAACAGTTTGAAAGAAAGGGCCTATAATGCCTCTTCTAGTTTGCTAGCTGCTGGAATGCAACACACCAGAGATAGATTGGCTTTTAATAAAAAGGAATTATTTTGTTAGTTCTTCAGAGGAAAGGCAGTTAACCTTCCACTGAGGTTCTTTCTTATGTGGGAAGGCACAGGTTGGTCTCTGCTGGCCTTCCCTCCAGGCCTTTGTGTTCCAACAACTTTCCCAAGGGTTATTTCTTTCTGCATCTCCCAAGGCCTGAGCTGAGCAGTGAGTGCTGAGATGAGGTATGCTGAGATGTTGGGCTGTGCTACGTTAGGCTGTCTCATTTAAGCACCAGGAAATTAAGTTAAACATCATTCATTGCAGTAGGCATGCCTCCTAACCAACTGCAGATGTAAATCAGCAACAGTTGAGGTTCATATACCATTGGCTCATGTCTGAGAATTAGCAAGAGCCTTGTTGCTGCCCCACTGATTTGAGGGGTTGAGCATGTGCCTAGGGGAGGACAGAGAGCTGGGGTGCTGCCCTGATAATTGGGGATAGTAAAGCTGAGATAAAGTTAGTCTCTCCAGTGTCCCACAAGGTTGCATACCACATTCCAGGGCTTGGAGTGAGAAAGGCTTCTGCATAGGCTTTTGGGAAGGGTGAGACTGATACTTTCTAGAGCCCTGAGGATAATTGACTCTCAGTCTTTGAAACCTAACAGAGTTTGCCCTGCAGATTTTTGAAACTGTTTGGGACCTGTGTCTACTGTGTTCTTTCCAATATCTCCCTATGGAAATGGGAATATGCACCTTATGACTATCCCTCCTTTAAAAATTGGCAGCAGAAAATTTCTGAGTTTTACACGTCCAGAGTTAGAGGAGAATTTTGCCTTGGTACAGTTCATGCCTATAACTAACCTTGATGTTTTAAAATTGTCATTCAATAATGCTCATTGGGATCTTTTGAATAACTTGCTTCCACTGAGATCTGACACAGGGTAGGACCTTTTGAATAGGTGGTTTCCATGGAGATGTGTCTCCACCCATTCAAGTTTGGGTTGCCTACTGGAGGCCTTTAAGAGGGAAGAATTTTGGAGAAAACTTCAGAACCCTTGCAGTCACAGACCTTTGGAGATGAGGAAACAAAACAAGCTTAGGGAAGATGCTTGAAATTAGAAGCTGAAGACTCCACCAGATGCCAGTCACATGCCTTCCCAGCTGACAGAGGTGTTCCAGACCCATCAGCCTTTCTTGAATCAAGGTACTGTCACTGGATGCCTTAGTTTGGACATTTTAATAGTCTTAGATCTGTAAATTTTCAACCTAATAAATTTTCATTTTAAATTTTCAACTTAATAAATTTCCTTTTTAAAAGCCATTCCATTTCTTGTATATTGCATTCTTTCAGATTTGACAAATTAAAACAGGGTGTTTTACATAACTCTTACAAATTTTATTTTGGATTCATTTATACAGATAAAAATTATGTTTGCTTTGCCTTATTTACCTTCTTTTGTGGAATGAATTAGGTCCCCACACAAAGATGTTCATGTTCTAAACTTTGTCCTTTGAAAGAGAACTCATTTGTAATTAAAATCTTCAAAGATCCTATTACTTAAAGTGAGGACAAGTTAAATGTGTGTATTTAATGCAATATTACTAGAGGTCTTATAAGCAAAATAAATTTTGTTAGAAAGGGAAAGAGAGGTAGAAAATATTCATATGGCAAAGGCAGAATTTGAGTCATATAATGCTGGAATTCCACAATTATTAAGAGCTTTAAGAGAAAGTGTGAGGCTGTCAACATTTTAATTTTGGACTTATAGCTTCCAAATATATACTGCTTTGTATTTTATTTTAAAATGCCTAAAATTTTTAATTTTCTGCCTAGAATAATTATATTTTTGATTGAATGCATGCCTCTATTATGATTTTACTACCTAAAATAAAACAGCATTTGAATTAGACAGATATGTTGAAAAATATGTTAAACACTTTACATAAGTACTATGAAATCCTTCAGAGTTAGCATTTTTGTGAACTTTGTGTAAATAATTAAATTACCATCATTTTGAAAAGTTAATAAAATATTATATTTATGTCAATATTTTGATTTACATTTATTTTATCTCAAGTCCCTAGGATTTTGCTGAATTGTGATTTTATCTTTTTGATTTATTGAATGATTTCATTTTTTCTATTTTCATAAATGGATAAGAAATTTCAGATTAGCTACTTTATGCATTCCCAATATATATTTAGAACTGTACACAAATACATAAAACAGGTTTCTTCATATGCCAGAAGTCTATATAATAAATATATAATAAAATTGCTATAATTTGAATTAAGACTTTGTGCCACATACTTAAAAATTCTTTTAACAAATGAAAAATGTGAAAACACTTTGTTAAAAATGTTTTAACAAAAAAAAATGTGGAGATAATAATTGGCCACACAGATTTGAAAGACAAATATGTGGAACTTGAATAAATTGAAACAGTTTATTGATTAAACAAAAGACTAAAAAATGAAGATACAAGATAGAAGATGAAAATGTAAATAGACCTGAAATACACTAAATATTGCACAGAGAAATAAATGAAATTTCATACACATACACACACTTACACACGTGCAAAATTTAACATATAGCAAGTTAATTATTGTGGAGAATAGAGAATAAAAGAAGAAAAATGGCTGACATTTCCTTAAAACTATAAAACATGTGAATCCATGTGTTCAGAAGCAGAAAAACATTTCAATTAGGAGATAGAAAAAGGAATAAATATCTGGTGGGTAGACGTTTTTGTTTAACCCTTCAAAGCTACCTTTTGTCTTTCCCAATTCTTCTTTGTTACCTGGAGTCTAAACAAATTGGACTGCATCAAAGAGTTTCCTGCTTTTGGTCTCATTGAATATGGCCAAGAGGTAAGTACTGGTTTGAAACTGTAATGTACAGAAGAGAAGCCATGTTCTTCTAATCATGATTCAGTCTTGCAAGGGCAGACCTATTGTTTAGAGTGGAAACCTTGGTTAGGTTGTTTCTCTGGAGATGTAATCCACTCAGTTGTGACTGTGAGCTTTTGATTAGATTATTTCCATGGGGTTGTGACTCCACACATGCAATGTGGACCTTACTTTACTAGAATCCTCAAAAGAGCCAACCCAAGGAAACATTTTTAGAGGAAGACCAGACACAAAAATTTGGAGATGCTGGGAGTGCTGACACAGATGCTTGGAAAGTCATTAGAAACCAGATCCTAAAAAAACATTGCCAGAGGCCTTCCATGAGATGCTAAGCAACTCAGAACTTGTAGAAAAGCCAACACTGGGAATCTAAGAGGAAGCCTCCAGATGCTTGGAGAGGAAGCCACTGAAATCAGAAGCACGATGCAATGAACCATGAGCAAAGACCTCAAGCACTAGCCACATGACTTCCTAGTGGACAGAGAAATCCTAGACACCATTTGGCTTTTCTTCAGGTCAAGGTATCTATCTCTGGATGTCTTAGTTTGGACATTTTTATGGCCTTAGTACTGTAAACTTGTAACTTAATAAATCCCCTTTATAAAAGCCAGTCCATTTCCTGTATATTTCATTCCATCAGCATTAACAAAGTGGAACAAGGGGTTTTTCACAAAATCAGACGACAGGAGAGTAGTGTTTTCAAAAGAGTTTTTTCTCAGTTCTTATTTTGTGGATGACCCTGAGGCTGGTAGACTTTTAACTGAAGCTCACCACTCTTTTCAGGCAACCCCTCAATCTAGCTCTCACCTCTTATTTCCTTTTAACTTCTTTTTCCTTCCACTCACCATTCTATATTGATGGATATTCTACAAAATAAATGGCCTACACTCTTCAAAATGTCTTCAATGAATAAAGACTCTGCCTTTTCAAGATTAAAAGGATATATTCATTTAATGATTGCTTATTGGATATCAAAATGCAGGTATAGACATAGACATAGATATAGATGAAAATTTAAATATAGATATGAATTGTTATTGAGATATTTTTCAACATTCACATAAGGTATGGAAATGTATAATAGTGATGAATCTAGTGTTTATCTCTTTATGTTATTTGCTTTTCAATCTATTGCTATTAATTTATACTTATTCAATCTAGGTTATATATTTTCAATCTGGTCATGGTCACATTTCATATTTTTTCTATGTGAGTATCCTGTTATTGCAGCACCATTTGTTGAATTTTTGCTTGTTTTTTATTTCTTTGTTTGCTTTTTTGTTTTAGGAAATGCATGGGTGAGGAATTGAAAGTGGGTCTCCTGAATGTTAGGCAAGAATTCTACCACTGAATTATACTTGCACCCATTTCAATCTAGGTTTTCTTTAAGGTTAATTTAATTTTACTGCTTTCCTATCATGCTTAAACACTGTTACTTTGAGTAATAAGGAATGTTTTCAACCATTTTTATGCTTTCTGCTATTAATTCCATTTGTTGATATTAATATTTGTCAATATGCATCTTGGAGTGGGAGAGCTCTGTAACTACTGGAAGGCTGGCCTCTGTTCTGAAACCTTCAAAGTAGGACAAAAATTTTATCATTGCCTTCACAGTCCAAAAATTTGCATCATATTTTATATTATTTTTTCAGGACTCACAGTATGTGTTCTCTGTCTCAAATCCATTGCCTGAAAATAATTTTCTCCTATTTTTACTCATTACAAATTTTGCAAAATGATATACATGTTTGGAGAGTTAGCACTATGGTACTGTTTATGTTGTTATGTCTAGATGTGCAAGTCCTTACTTTGTTTTAATATAAAATATAATGTTTTGCACATTAGACAATAAAAATACAAATGAAATTAAACAAAATATATTTCTTGTTACAATGACATTTAAAACACATTTATCTCTACTTTTTCCCTTAAAGCAATAAAATGAGAATAAAATTAAGAGAAAATTTGTCCCTACTAAGCCAAAGTAAAGGAGGAAAGAAGCCACTACAGTGTGGAAATAGCAGGTGTTTTGTATGATAAGAGAATTCATACAAAAGGGGATAAACTACACCTCTGATCTCCACTTCAAGATTGAAGAAATGACTATATCCCAACAGAATTGGTGGAATGTAGGGGCTGCAAAGGCTGAAGTAGAGAAGCATCAAACTGGAGAATAAAAGGCACTGCAAAAGTTGGAGGTGGACTCTCCAGCCAACACGACGAGCAGTCTCACCACCCTCCCCCTCTCTGCGTGGGACATGACTCCCAGGGGTGTGGACCTTCCTGGAAACATGGGACAGAGATCCTGGAATGAGCTGAGACTCAGCATCAAGGGACTGAGAAAAACCCTAGAATGAGTTGAGAATTAACATCAAGGGATTGAGAGAAACTTCTCGACCAAAAGGGGGAAGAGTAAAATGGGACAAAATGTCAATGGCTGAGAGATTCCAAACAGAGTCGAGAGGTTATCCTGGAGGTTATTCTTACACATTAAGTAGATATCACCTTGTTGTTCAAGATGTAGTGGAGCGGCTGGAGGGAACTGCCTGAAAATGTAGAGCTGTGTTCCAGTAGCCATGTTTCTTGATGATGATTGAACAATGATAGAGCTTTCACAATGAGACTCTGTGAATGTGAAAACCTTATGTCTGATGCTCCTTTTAGCTACTATATCAGCAGAAGAGTAGAACATATGGAATAAAAATAAATAATAGGGGGAACAAATGTTAAAATAAATTCAGTTTGAAATAGTGGTAAATGAAAGCGAGGGGTAAGGGGTATGGTATGTATAGCCTTTTTTTCTCTATTATCATTTTATTTATTTTTCTGTTGTCTTTTTATTTCTTTTTCTAAATCAATGCAAATGTACTAAAAAATGATGAATAGGCAACTATGTGATGATATTAAGAATTACTGATTCTATATGTAGAATGGAATGATATCTAAATGTTTTGTTTGTTAATTTTTTAAATTAATAAAAAAGAAGAAAAAGTTGGAGGTGGAAATGAGAGTTATTCATTTCTAAGGGTATTCAGATATTTAATAATGTGGTGCATTAATTTCTTCTAAAGATTTTTCAAACTCTGGTGGTGAACCCTCCACAGGCAGAACCTTGAACAATCCCTTTTTGGAGGAAATGACTATTTGGAATAATTGATGTTTAAAACCCTTAAAATCTCTGCAGCACCGGTCAAAGAACTTGAGCTGTTTACAAGCCCAGATGATCCTCAATCTACCACAAATAAATGACCTCTTAATTATTAACCAACACTTTAGGGTCATCATATGCTTGGGAAAAGTATCTAATTTAAAGGCAGGAACATAAGAAAAATATTATTGACAGAATTAAAAATGAAGGGGGAAAAAAATGAAGGGGAAACAACCATTCTGGATAATAGAAAAACCTAAAACCCATATTAAATGTTATCATAGGGGAAATTTATTAAATTATTCCTCTAATGACATAAAGTAACTCAGTAAGCTAGAGCTAGTTTTAAATATGTGAAAATTCTCTCTCAGAAATAAAAGTATCCTTTTTAATGCTGTAAAAAGTGTTGCTGCACATTCCTGGATGTTGTTATATAATAGAGAAATTGCAAATTTAAGAGAATAGTTTTGACAATGATATCAACAATGAAAACCAACTAATAAAATTCCAAAATGAGGAAAAATAAAGGAAAGAGAAGAAAACTATCAAAAAATAAAATAAAAAGATCATTACTCAGAATGAAATAAATGCATTTTTAAAAAAGGATGTAAAAACCCAGAGCCACAAATTGAAATAGAAATAAAATTACTATACCATGACATATCCTTGTAAAATTCCAAAGTACTGTAAATAGAGAGACACTTCTAAGATAATCAAATAAAAATATATAATATAAGTGAAAGTGAATTTATGTAATAAGACTTGTCTGGGTGGAGGGGAGAGGAGAAACTTGCAAATTTATAGAAAAAAACAGTTATTTGTATAGCCAAAGAAGCAATCTATGAAGAGTTGGAATGCTTGCATATTTAGATGGTATGTTTATTGATTGTTTTGCCCCTCTAAATCTAATATTATGATTATAGAATTATAGGTATAAAATGAATTAATTTCAATAATGAAAGCTAAAAAAAATCTTAATCTGAATAATTTAACCCAAGATTTTATGGTAGACTAAGTAAATAAACAAACAATAAATGACTTTTAATGATGAAAAGTATTTTATGCTACATAATGAAATATATGCCCAGAAACATTGCTCCTATCCCACTTTTCCAATAACTTACAACCTCACAATAAAAGTACTGCAATAGCTTTCTGTTCTCCATGCCAATATGTTCCCTGAACAGTTTGTTTTTGTCAGACAGTGATCAAGTCCAATATAAGTGTGATCATACCACTTCTCTGTTCATGATATCTGTAGTTTACTCTCTCACTTAGTAAAAATTGAAAACACATCCCATAAATGGCAATGTCCATGATGTTATCATCTTTCCTCATTTCCTCTTGTTCTCCTTACCCACTCCCATGGGGCCACTGTGCCCTCTGCTGGTCACCTGGATCCTACCTATGTTGGAGATGGGCTTTTTATGAACCTTCTGCCAGGCAAATTCTCCCCAGGTAGGCTCCCAAATCTACACATCTCAAACCTCTGCCACCAACCAAAGCTAAATCTGGTGGTGAGAGCAATGATATTTCCGATTACATCTGGGGTTTGACTCACTACATTGATTCTACTGAAGTGGGGCCAAGGAAGGTACTCAAGAAGACTAATTGCTGTGTGGGCCACAGAGGCTCAGCAGGTAAGAATGCTTGCCTGCCATGCCCATGCCCGAGGACCCGGGTTTGATTTCTGGTGCCTGCCCATGTTAAAAAAAAAAAAAGAAGACTAATTGCAAGTTATAGTTATTTATAATTCTAACTATAAATATGTAAACACTGACCCAAAAAATGACACACTGAACCCCTAAATACTCAGAAAGATTTTATTATAGACTGATACCAATTAAAACAGACCATGGAGACAAACTAGCCTATTTATTTTTAAGACTAAATTTTACATCATCGTCAAAAGTAGTTAAAATCATTATATAAGCAGTTGTGAAAATAATAAAACAAAGAATTAATATTCAAATCATATTATTGTCTGGTTTCTGAATTATTCAAGCTAACAGAACCAGATTTTCCTAAGGATGAAATTCAGTAGGTAAGAATGTTAAATTTGTCTTTTTCTTAGTTTAGGTATTCCAAGAAAGATTATGTTTTTTAATATTCCTGGCATATTTATAGCATATTGTCTCAGAAATGTATGAGTAAACTGCATGTCATTTAGCTCAATAAGCTGAAAGTGTACTCAATTTTAAAACCACAATAATTAACACAATAATTAATGAAAGATATATAATAAGTAATAAAGAAAGAAAATTAATTATAATGATATGTTCTAAAAAATACTACAATTTTTAGCATTATAATAACATTTGTTGGTAACTGAGTTAGTTAGAATGACCAAGAAACCTGTCTTAAAGTACTTTTCCTTGTATTATTTCCTTCTCACTAAAAGCACTTTTAAGTGAGAAGGAAATAATAAAACTTTGTTTTATTATTTAAATTTAAATTGTATTTTTTAGAACCTGGGTTCGATTCCCAGTGCCTGCCCATGTAATAAAAAAAAATTTTAAATGTTTTTGGTGCATTAGAAAGGAAAATAGAAATGAAATTTAGCACAACAAAATTAAGATTACAACAACAGATTTAAATATTTATCTCTACTTCACAAAAACAAAGAATGGCTAAATTATAAGTAAATTTTATATGCATAAACACAAAGACAATGAGGAAAGAAGTCACAAAAGAGGGGACTCATTATGTTCTCTGTATGACAGAAGTGTTTGTACACAAAGGGATTAAAATTCCACATATGCTCTATCCCAAAAGTGAAAACTACTACCTTCCTGGAAGAAATAATGGAATGTACAGACTGCAGACATTGAAGCAAAGAAGCAACAGGCTGGAGATAAATAAGAGAGATGGGAATGAGGGATCAAGGAATTGAAATTTTTTAGTGAATATAGATAATATAAAACGTGAAGCCCTTAATTATTCTCAGGAACTTTCATGTGATGCTGGTAACAATCTTCACTAAACTGGGACAGTATATATATATTTTTCCGGAGTAACTGACTCCTTGAAATCCCCTTAAAATCTTCACATACCTTTACAGTGAAGTTCAGTTCATCAAGGTCCATGCATATTTCACTTGTAACATACTTCCTCTTCTTAAATATGAATTTGAAGCTGAAGATTCTCAGATGTTTGTGGATGACCTATAATTTCAAGGACAGAGAACAAAAGAATAATAATATTGACAGAAGTAAGTGTACCTTAACAAGCAGAGATATTGCAAGGAAGAGAATTAAACATTAACACAAACATGCAGAAAAATCTTTTATGGCAAAAAAAGAGAAACCCTCTAAAGACTACATGTTAAAAATACCTCATAAAAGCAGACAAAGTTATTCATATTTGAAAATATTATAAAAGATATGGAACCATAGATAGAAATATGGAAGAAAATGTTAAGTAAATTCACTAAACAGTAAAAGTAAGAAATAGAGAACTAGAATATTGGAGAAAAATGATAGGAAACAATACTTAAATAATTCTAGGTAAAGCAAAGAGAAAGGAAAGGAAGGGTAATTTTATTTTAAAATTACAAAATTATTCATCAAAATGAAGGAAATTAATTTAGAAAGAAATGACCCAGACCCAATAAATCCCAGAGAAGTAACTTAGAAAGAAAAATAAAAACCTAATGTTTTGGCAGTCTTGTGGAATTCTAGAGCACCAGAAGTAGAATTTTCTAAGATCATCAAATTAAGGAATAAAAGGAAAGAAAAAAAAGGGTGAGAGAGACAGACACATACAGAAAGAGAGGGCATGATACATTTGCATTTAAATGCTGTGAGATTATCATGGGGGGATGATTCATTAACACAATTGCAAGTTACTAGTAGAGTAGAGGCGAGAAACATACAAAATATAAGAAAAATCAATTTTCAGATTAGATTTCCTTGCACAAACAAGGCAGCATATTGGGAAATGCCAGAATTTTTTCATATTGATCATATATTTGTTGTTGGTTTTGGCCTTCCAATTTGTAATACCATTTCACTGCTTATGGAGTTGTTGGGTTAAATCTAATTTCTTTCAAAAATTAAAACTCATTAAATATATCTTCACCTGAATAAAATATTCAACCCAAGAAAACGGGATTAGGATATGCTAAAATAGGTACCTCTTTCAGCTGGGAAGGCAGACAGGAACATCAGCTAGCTTTCTCCCTTGGCTTCTTCATGAGGATTTGCCAGTGGCATTTTCCTTTTGCTTCTCTGTCATAGTTTGCTAGGTGCCAGAAGGTGATATACCAGAAGCAGAATGGCTTTTATGAGGAAGAATTTATTAAGTTGGAAATTTACAGTTCTAAAGCTGTAATAAAATGTCCCCATTAAAGCAAGTCTATAAAAATGTCCAAATTAAGACACCAATAAGAGGTTACCTTCACTCAAGAAAAATTTATGAAGCTCAGGATTTCTCTCTCTACTGGAAAGGTACATGGTGAGCATGGTGATGTCTGTTAACTTTATCCCCAGGCCTCTTGAGTCATGAAGCTCCACCAGGGGCCTTTCCCTTTTTCATCTCCAAAGGTCACTGGCTACATAGGCCCTCAACTCTCAAGGATCTCATAGCCCTGTAGCTTTCTCCAAAATATTTCCTCTTTTAAAAGATTCAAATAAACTAGTCAAGACCAATCTGGAATGGGTGAAGTCACATCTCCATGGAGATAATCTAACCAGGTTTCTAACCTACAGTGATGAATGTGGATTTTTTTAAAAAATGGCTACCTCCACAAGATGGATCAGGAATAAAATACAGCTTTTCTAGGGTACATAATTCTTTCAAAATGGCACATTCCACACTCTGGACCCTAGAAAAACATGTTTTTTTCCAGAAACAAAATACATTAATTCCATCACAATTTCAGAAATACTTAAACCATTTCAATAATAATACAAGTATAATACAAGCTTAAAATCAGTACAAAGTTAGTTATAGGCATGGTCTGTCCTAAGATAAGATTATCCTCTGGCTCTGGACATGTAAAACTCAGAACAAGTTCTTTGCTGCCAACATATAAAGGAGAAATAGCCATAGGATATATATAGCTATTTCAATAGGGAAGAGTTGGAAGGAACACAAGGTTCACCACACAAGCAATTTTGAAAACATGCAGGGCAATATCCATTCGATTTCAAAGTCTGTGAGCCATTTATCTTTGGGGGTTCAGAAAATAGTTGTCCTGCCCTTTCCAAGAGCTTATGCAGTGGCCCACATCTTTCTCAATACAACCTTGGGGGACATTGGAGAGGCCAACATTTTCTCAGCTCCACCCTCCCCAAGCATCTGGGCTGCACAGGGGCTCCCTGCCATCTCTGGGACTTATGCTCAACCCCTCCATGTGGAGCAGCCAGCCTCTCCCCAATCCCTAAGGAATGTTCTCCAACCTTTCTAAGGCCTGAGGTTGAACAACTCTTCCAATGCAAGGGGATGGAAAGCCCACCCTTTGCCTTATGGGCAAACTCACCCTCTCCAAGTGCTTGGGTGTGCTGCTCTCCTGGACCAAGTCTTCTTTACTTGAGCCCCAACCTCTGTGATTCTTCCTCTGAAGACATTTTACCTTCACTTTGTCCCTTTCCTGAGGTTCCCAGTTGAGACTGGCAACAGTCCCATATATACAGATCCCATAGCACTCTTACTTGCTTTCTATGTAGTAAGCAAGGATCCTGCCTATCAGTAAGAAGTTTCCACAAATCCTTCCTGGATAATTGCATCTCCAATTCTGGCTCTGTCTGAAATGGCTAACTGGTTCCATATTTGGCTAAATCTTCTCTTGGACACTATTCCCTATTATCTCCCTTTCTGAAAGCCCAGAATTCTCCACAACATAAATTATGATTTCCTTGTACCCAAGAGTTCAGTTCTCAGCTTATCCCTGTCCTGTCATGTTTCACTATAAGCTGCAAGGAGAAACCAGGTTGTATTTTCAACATTTAATTTGGAAATATCTTCTGCTAAATATACAAGTTCATGTCTTTTAAGATATGACTTCTATCTAAAGCCAGCAGTCAGTTTTGTTAGGTTAAATGTCATTTTAACACATGACTCATTTCTCTCTGGAGCCTTGTCAGAGCTTCCTTTAGAATCCACATTTCTACCAATAGGCTCCTCACAGCCCTCTAGGCCTTCTCTATCAAGCTCCTCACAAATCCTCCAAAATCTTCCCCTTATCCATTATAAAAAGCCATTCCAACATGTTTGGTATTTGTAAACTGAAGCACCCCACTTTTCTGGTACCAAGAGCTGTTCTAGTTTGCTAGCTGCCAAAATGCAATATACCAGAAACAGAATGTCTTTTAAAGGGGGGGATCTATTAAGTTGCAAATTTTCAGTTCTAAGGCAGTGAAAATGTCCCAAATAAAGCAAGACTATAAAAGTGTCCAAATTAAGTCACCAACAACAGGTTACCTTCATCAAGAAAGGCCAATGAAATCCAGGGTTTCACTCTCAACTGGAACACGTCAAGCATGGCAACATCTGCTGGCTTCCTCTCCTGGCTCCTTGTTTCATGAATCTCCACTGGGGCATTTTCCTTCTTCATCCTCAAAGGACTCTGGCTGTGTTAGCTCTTAGCCAGCACTCTTGGATCTCATGACTTTGTACCTCTTTCAAAAATGTTACCTCTTTTAAGAATTCAAGTAAACTAATTAAGATCCACCTTGAATAGGTGGATTCATATCTCCCTCTAGATAAAGGTTAATACCCACAAATGTGTGTGTCATATCTCTATGGGGATAATCTAATCAGGTTGCCAACCTACAGTATTGAATAAAGATTAAAAGAAATGGCTGCCTCCACAAGGTGGATCAGGATTAAAACATGGATTTTCTAGGGTACCTAATCCTTTCAAACTGGCACAATCTCCAAAGATCTCTGGCTGTGTGGGCTCTCAAGCTGTTTTGAAAATGGTTCCCTTTTAAAGAACTCTAGTAAGCCATGCCACCTTGAATGGGTATAGACCCATCTCCATGGAAACCACCTAATCAAAAAGTCTCAAGCAAATTTAGGTGTGTCACAACTCCATGAAAACAATTTAATCAAAATGATCCCACCCAACAATACTGAATGAGGATTTAAGGACATGAATTTTCTGGGGTACACAACAGCTTCAATCTGGCACACCATGTGATAGATATCAGACTTTCTTGAGTCTAGGTATTTTTATCTAGATGGCTTACAGAAAGTTTTGACATTTTTATGACCATAGGGCTGTAAAACTGTAACTTAATGAATTCCATTTTAAAAGCTGTACCATTTTGAGTATGTTGCATTCTAGAAGATTTGAGCAAGCTAAAACAGAGATTAAAGAAAAAATATGTACAAGTAGCAGCCATCAACCAGACACTGCTAACTGAATTGCCAACTGACCGATTTCATGAGACTAGTATTAACTCCAACTCTGAGTCATCACTTCTCCCCTGCTAAATAATTTGATTTAATCTTATTGGAAAGGTAAGTGTCACAGGGATGGTTTATAGTTAGTGTAATTAATATGAAACCTGTTATATAAATTTTTTAAATTTCAGATGTATAGCTAATATATCATGCATTATTCATTTTAATAATGTGTGAATATAATGAAAGAAAAAATTAAGCACATGAGGAAAACAGAATTATTTCTTTTATTAGATGCTGTAAAACAAGAAATGAAAAATAATAAAGTAAATGTTTTGATGAAAATAGAGGGCAAAACTTTAGCTTATACATTGGACATTTTTGTTAGCTTCAGTAACCAGGTTGTGTCCTATAAAAAATTACCTATAAGAAGATGAGAAGGAGAAAAAAGCCAGCTGTTAGATAAATCCTTTTTTGAAATTTCCAGAATAAGACAACAGCTCTAAATAGCATTCTTGAGAGAACAATAATGCTATACATTTTACAAAGTAGATGAAGAAAGTTAGTGATAGTTCAGTGTTATTAGGATAATTTTCACTGTTGGAAGCTGTGCAGAGTCTCAGATTGTGTTAGTCATGGGAGAGAATATAGGGACAGACAGACAAAGTCACAATTTAGCATTTTTTAATTGGCAAACAATTTATCAAGAAGGAATAAAGGCATTTCTAAGGGCAATAGAAGTATAAAGCCATTTATTATCTTCAACAGCATATATTTGGACACTAACAGATTTATGTGAACTGAAACAAAATTGGTTCAATAAAACAAAGGAATAATGAAATACTCTATGATCAATAAACCAAAAATGATGCACATGGGAGTAAGTTTGTAGGTGATTAATTGATTGTGTGATTATCATATGCAGGCACCCATTATAGGTTGAATATTCAAAAACTTTATATTGCTACTCTCTTCCTCTCTTCAATGTTTTATTGATTATGACTGCAGTAATGACCAATCTCACAGTTGGCTGTGAGTAAATTTTGAAATGTATTTACTTTCTGATGTACTTTCCTTTTATTCACATGCCCAGAGCCACCTTCATGGCCTTATTTCTTAGCCTGCCTATGATGGGATTCAAGTTTGGGGGTACCATAGTGTAGGACACAGAAATTACAATGTCAAAAATAGGAAAGGATGTTAATGTTGGCCTTAGTAAGCAGTGAAGTTAGTGAAGAGAAATAATACAACCACTGGAAGGTGTGAAAGGCTGAATTAATAGTCATTGGATTTTCTACCAATGAAAATGCGTACACTGTAGATCCAGTACTCTTATGCATTTAGTTGTGGAACTGAAGGGGAATGTCCTGATTATCATGATCACAACTTTATATGAGCACCTTCACACCCCTGTCCAGTTGTTCCTGAAGAATTTATGCTTCCTGGATCTCTGACTCATTTCAATCATAATCCCCAAATCCCGAAGACGTTTTCAACTCACTGACCCACAACAACGCCATCTGCTTCCTCAGCTGTGTCACCAAGCCTTCTTTACAGTTTGTAAGGCCTCTGCATGGCTTTTCTTATTCACAACAATGTACTTTAACTGCTATGCTGCCACTTGTCATCCTGTGCAAGGTGAAGTCACCATGAACATGGGCAGGTGTGTGCAGATGGTGGCTATGTCTTGCCTGGGTGGGAATCTGAATACTGTGATGCACACAGCTGGTACCTTCTCTTTGTCCTTTGGGCCTAGTGTGTTCAAACAGTTCTGAAAGAACACCCAGTTATCAGCTGTTTCTTGCTCAAAATACTTAATAGGAGAAATTGTGCCCATCTTCATTACTGTGTTTGTGGAGTCCTGCTGTGTTAACTTCATTGTCATTTCCTCTGTCTATAACTTCTCCAATGTCAAGAAGATTCCATCAAAAGGCCAGTTAAGAACCTACTCCACTTGCCTTTCACACCTTCCAGTGGTTGTATTGTTTCTCTTCACTAGCTTCACTGCTTACTAAGGCCAACATCAACATCCTTTTCTATTTTTGACATTGTAAATTCTGTGTCCTACACTGTGGTACCCCCAAACTTGAATCCCATCATAGACAGGCTAAGAAATAAGGCCATGAAGGTGGCTCTGGGCATGTGGATAAAATGAAAGCACTTCAGAAAGTAAATATATTTCAATAGCAAATATAATCTACAAATATTGATGATTTATTCATTTTTCTTCCTACTTTTACAAATAAATATATACAAAGAAAAAATGGTCATATCATTTATTAGGAATTTTCACTGGGCACAAATGTCATTATTGTTATTCTATACTTATGCAAGGCTTTTGAATTCCTAAAGTTAAATGTACATTTGCCAATTCATTTTTAGGTGTATTTATAAGAAGAACAAAGCAATTTTTGTATCATACAAAGAAATGTCATTGCTTGGGCATCACTACCACATATTACCAATCTTTACCAATCATTCAAAAGCAACAAACAGAAAAACACCCCAAACTCCCACTGTCTTATGATATGACATGCTCATTCAAATAACTAATATATTGTACAGCCTTTGGACTTATTAATATTATTCATTCTTTGTATTAGGTTAGTTATATAAACACACCATAGGAAACAACAGTTCCAAATTGAATGTAGTGATCTCACCCACCAAACTTTCCTTATAGGAAGCTATCTTTCACTACATATTCTCATTTAAGGGTTTCAGTAAAATGACAAATGGGAAAAAATTGAATTTTCTTTCCAGGAACAGATATCAGAATCCAAAAGAAATAAATGAGCTGTGATTCACAAATATTCATTCATTCAGTTTTCCTCCAAAGTTTACAAGTAAGTATTTGAAAGAAAAAAAAGAGTAATGCCTCAGTAATTTTCATTAGCCAGAAAAGTTACATTTTCTATTACTATGACAACTCAAGAATTCCTAATTCCTGAGTTATGGATCTTGAGTTATGGATCTTTTCTCTAACTCTTGTCTTATGGGGAATTTTGTAAGTGGAATTCTACCTTTTTTTTGGTGCATGGTCCAGGAATTGAACCCAGATCTACTGCATGGAAAGTGAACATTCTACCACTGAGCCACCCATGCACCAATAATTCTACCTATTTTCATATGATGTACAGAAATATGTTTGCTTAGAAAGCATTAGAACACATTACCAATTATTACCAAAAACAAAAAAATTTAACAAAAGCAATCCAATCCTCCTATCCTATAATCTCACCAAATCAATGCATTACAACCTTTTGGGATCCTTTGGCATATTTGTATTCATCCACTGTACAAGTTTGAAAAGATTTATGTACCCTAGAAATGCCATGATTTAATCCTAATCAACCTTGTGAGAGCAATCATTTCTTCTAATCTCTATTCAGTACCATAGGTTGGAAACTCGATTGGGTTGTCTCCATGGAGATGTGACTCACCCAGTTGTGAGTATTAACCTTTCAATAGAGGGAGGTGTGACCCCACCCATTCCAGGTGGGCCTTGATTACTTTACTTGAAACTTTTAAAAGAGGAATTTTGGATAAATCTTGAGAATGATGAGAACAGCAGAGACACAAGAACTACAGAATCCATCAGCCAGTAACCTTTGGAGATGAAGGAGAGTGCCCCATGAGAGTGCCCATCATGAAGCAAGAAGCCTGAAGAGGGAGACAGAAGATGTCATCATGTTTGCCATGTGCCTTTCCAGTTGAGAAAGAAACACTGAACTTCATCACCATTTCTTGAGTGAAGCTACCAAACTAGAACAGATTTTGGTAGTAAGAGTGGGATGCTGCTGTGGTTTGCAAATACCAAACATGTTGAAATAGCTTTGGAATGGGATAAAGGAAAGACTTGGAAGATTTGTGAAGAACTTGATAGAGAAGGCTTAGAATGCTTTGAAGAAACTGTTGGTGCAAATGTGTATGCTAGACAGAAATGAGGCATGTATTATTGCAAACTGTAAGACAGGCAATCCATGTTTTAAGATGGCAGACAATCTGGTAAAGTTGATGTCATGGTTAGGGACAGGTGTCAACTTGGCCAAGTTGTGGTACCTGTTCATCTGATTGGGTAAGCGCTGGCCTGTCTGTTGCAATGAGGACATTTCATAGGATTAGGTCATGATCACATCAGCTACATCCACAGCTGATTCCATTTGTAATCAGCCAAAGGGGAGTGTCTTCTGCAATTAGTGATGCTAAATGCAATCATGGGAAGCCTTTTAAGGAGGACTCAGAGGAGACAGGTTCCATTCCTGTTTTGGCTGGTGAGCCTCTCCTGTGGAGTTCATCCAGGCCATCCATTGGAGTCATCGGCTTCGCAGCCTGCCCTGTGGATTTTGGACTCTGCATTCCTACGGTCACGTGAGACATTTTCATAAATTTTATATTTGCAAGTGTTCCCTGTTGATTCTGTTTCTCGAGAGAACCCTAACTAATACAGTTGATGAGTGGTTTTGGCTGAAAGGTGAATTTAAATAGCTATAAACTTGGAAATTTAACAGACAAGATTTCCAGATTAAATGTTGAAAGTGCAGTCTGGATTCTCCTTGCAGCTCCTAATGAAATGTGACAATAAAAAGTTAAGAATTGAGCTCTTGAGTACAAAGAAACCAGTAATTGATGATGTAGAAAGTTCTGGGCTTCCAGGAAGGAAGACCCCAGAGAATAGTGCCCCATGTGAGAATCTAACCAAATGTGGAATCAGTCAGTCATTTCAGAAAAGGCCAGGATTGTAAATAAAGTTATCCAGGAAGGATTTGTGGAAACTCCTGCTGTCTGATGGGCACAATCCTTGCTTACTACATAGAAATTAACAAGAGTGTTGTGGGACTTGTATAAAAGAATTGCTGCCAGTCTGAACTAGGGTGGTGCAGAAAAGGGACAATGTGAAGGTAAAATAATTTCAGAAGCAGAACTATGGAAGCAAAAGTCCAGAATCAAGAATCCTCAGGCCAGGAGAGCAGACCCACTCAAGTATGTGGAGAGGGTAAGTTTACCCAAAGGCAGAAGATGGGCCTTCCACCTTGGTGCAGTGAAGATTTTCTTCAGCCTCAGACCTTGGAGAGGGTGCAACACATTCCTTGGGGGATTGGGGAAAGTCTGGATATGACCACATGGAGGGTTGAATATATTCTCTAGAAATGGCAGAGAGCCTGGTTGCAGCCCAGATGCTTTAAGAGGGTAGAGCCAAGAAAAAGGTGGTCTCCAAAATGTCCCCTTGCATTCAGACAGAGGCAAGCTGCTCCATACATCCTTGGAAAGGGTGGGACTGCCACTTTCTAAAACCCCAAAGATAAATGATTTTCAGACTTTGAAATTGAATGGCCATTGCCCTGCAGGTTTTCAAGACAGCTTGGGTCCAGTGATCCCTGTGTACCCTCCAATCTCTCCCTATTGAAATGGTTATATATATCTTATGACTGTGTCTCCTTTGTATGTTGGCAACAAATTAATTTTTACACACCCAGAGCCAGAGGATAATGTTGACTTAGGACAGACCATGCCTTTATTTAACTTTGATGAGACCTTGTAATGGTTTAAATCTTGTATTACATTTGTATTTTTATTGGAATAGTTTAAGGGTTTGTGATATTGTGATGGAATTAATGCATTTTTGTATATGGAAAAAAAAACATGTCATTTTTAGGGTCCAGAGGGTAGAGCATGCCGTTTTGAATGGATTATATGCCCTAGAAAAGCCATGTTTTAATCCTAATCAATCTTGTGGTAGCAACTATTTCTTCTAGTTCCTATTCAGCACTATAGCTTGGAAACTTGATTGGGTTGTCCTCATGGTGATGTGACTCACCCAATTGTGGGTATTAACTTTGAATAGAGGGAGATGTGATTCCCCCCATTCCAGGTGGGTCTTCATAACTTTACTGGAATCTTTTAAATGAGGAAACATTTTGGAGAAATCTTGAGAATCATGAGAACAACAGAGACATCAGAACTACAGAATCCACCAGTCAGCCACCTTTGGAGATGAAGGAGAATGCCCCTGGGGTAACTTCATGAAACAAGAGGCCTGGAGAGGAAGCTAAAAGGCATTGCGATGTTCACCATGCACCTTTACAGCTGAGAGAGAAACCCTGAAATTCATCAGCATTTCTTGAGTGCAGCTAGCAAACTAGAACAGTGTCACATTTACACATCACTGTGAGGGATACATTAGTTAAAAATTAAATATAGTGTCCTTGCTCACCTCATTCTACTGATGCAATGTTATCTTTAATTTTTATATTCATTACCAGTTTTTCTGTGAAAGGAAAAATTAAAAATGAGTGTTAAATGATTTTTCCAGAGATAGTTATCAGAACAAATGGGAATAGATAAACTATTATTAAAGTGTCATAAGTAAATGAATATTAATTTGGGTTATGTTTCCTTTTTATCTCAACATAACTATAATTTATTGTATCTGATATTAAAAATTATGTGATTGTGTGTGTGTGTGTGTGTGTGTGTGTGTTTGGTTTGCTTAAGTTCCTGGGATGCAATATACTATAAATGGATTGGTTTTTGCAATGGGGATTAATTAAATTAGTTACTATTCTAAGGCCATGAAAATGTCCCAATTAAGGCATCAATAAAATGATACCTGAACTCTGAAGACAGAACACCGTCATCTGGTATAACTCTGTAATTGGAAGTTAAATGATGATGTCTACTGGTCATTCTCTCCAAGATTTCCTTGCTTCCAAATTCTGGCTTCAGTGGCTTCCTCTCTGAACTTCTGTGGGTCCTTTCTTAGCTTCTGCAGAGCTTTTCTCTATATGCCTCTCTGGGTTTTTTCTGTTTTTTATCCCTTCACAAAGGACTCCAGTAAAAGGATTCAGGCCCTCCTTACATGGGGTGGTCACATTGCATTTGAAGTAACTGAAACAAAAGATTCCACCTAGGGCAGGTCTGTATCATCAGGAATGGATTAAAAGAATACAGGCTTTTCTGGGGAATATAATAGCTTCATACTAGCCAAATCATTATAAAAAATTTAAATCATATTTGTATTTTTTAAAATAAACGTAAAATTTTAAAACACTTCATTTTGGTTATAATTGAGGATCCTCCTTAATCATAAAAATTGTGTCTTCATGTCTGATTGACATTCTACTAGATGTCTTAAAACTTCTTCAATCATTCCCCTATAATTGTACAATAGTTTTATTCTTGCATTAGAAGAAA
Source organism: Tamandua tetradactyla (assembly GCF_023851605.1). Classification (NCBI taxonomy): domain Eukaryota; kingdom Metazoa; phylum Chordata; class Mammalia; order Pilosa; family Myrmecophagidae; genus Tamandua; species Tamandua tetradactyla. The sequence goes on along the minus strand of NW_027518404.1, from coordinate 518,525 downwards.
TATTTGGTTGAATTAATCATAAAAATGTATGTAAGTGCTTTTCTTGAATCATTTTAGAAAAATTCACAAGGTTCTCATTATTGATCATGTGATATTATGAAATTATTCCTCCAGAATATTTCATAATTTTAATATATTTTATGTCAGCAAATATTTTCAAATTAATGAATTTCTGATTTTACAAGGATAGATTACATTTGATTCTTTAAGTTTATTCCAATTTTCATATCCATCTCTAGTGCTCCCTTTAGTATTTCTTGAAGAGCTGGTCTCTTGGTCACAAATTCTCTCAGTGATTTTTTTTGTCTGAAAGTGTTTTAAATTCTCCCTGATTTTTGAAGGACAATTTTTCTGGATATAGAATTCTTGGTTGGCAGTTTTCTTCTCTTAATAATTTAAATATATCATCCCACTGTCTTCTCACCTCCATGGTTTCTGCTGAGAAATCTACACATAGTCTTGTTGGGTTTTCATTGTATGTGATGGATTGCTTTTCCCTTGCTGCTTTCAAGATTCTCTCTTTCTCTTTGACCTCTGACATTCTGAGTAGTAAGTGTCTTGGAGTACATCTATTTGGATCTATTCTCTTTGGGGTACGCTGCACTTCTTGGATCTGTAATTTAAGTCTTTCATAAGAGTTGGGAAATTTTCAGTGATAACTTTCTCCATTAGTTTTTCTCCTCCTTTTCCCTTCTCTTCTCCTTCTGGGACACCCACAACACGTATATTTGTGCACTTCATATTATCATTCACTTCCCTGAGTCCCTGCTCATATTTTTCCATTTTTTTCCCTATAGTTTCTCTTTCTTGTCAGATTTCAGATGTTCCAGACTCCAGTTCACTAATCCTATCCTCTGCCTCTCGAAATCTACCATTGTAAGTTTCCATTGATTTTTTTTTCATGTCTTCTACTGTGCCTTTCATTCCCATAAGTTCTGTGATTTGTTTTTTCAGACTTTCCATTTCTTCTTTTTGTTCATTCCTTGCCTTCTTCATATCCTCCCTAAATTCATTGATTTGGTTTTTGATGAGGTTTTCCATGTCTGTTTGTATATTCTGAATTAACTGTTTCAGCTCTTGTATCTCATTTGAATTGTTGGTTTGTTCTTTTGACTGGGCCATATATTCAATTTTCCTGGTGTGATTTATTATTTCTTGCTGGCATTTAAGCTTTTAATTACCTTTATTAGTTTATTCTGGAGATTGCTTTCACTTCTTTACCCAGGGTTTTCTTGCTGGATGAATTTGTGGTCTATCTGTTCTTTAATATTCAGTTCAGCTTTATCTTGGACTGCTAGCTTAAGTTTTGTTTAACAGAGGAGAATTTTTCAGTTCTTGTTTTCTTGTTTCTTGCCCTGCTTGTATGGTACCTTTCCCCCCACACACTTAGGAGGGTCTACTTAGGTATTATAGACCCCAGCCAGATTTTCCCAGACCAAACTGACCTCCTATCAGGAGGAAAGAGTCACCTGCATTGGTTTTCCCTAAGGGTGAGACCCAGCAGGTTAAAAGACTTTCCTGTGATGTCTCTGGGCTCTGTTTTTCTTATGCTTCCCAGTATGTGGTGCTTGTCTGCCTGCAGGTCCTACCCACATAAGATGATGCGGTACCTTTAACTTTGGCAGACTTTCGCTGCTGGGAGTGTGGTGGAGACAGAGGAGAGGTTGTAGGCTGATTTTAATGGCTTCAAATTACCAAGCCCTGGAGTCTGAATTCCTTGAGGGAGAGATTGCACCTGAGTTGGGCTTCACCCCTCCCCTGGGGAAGGCACAGGCCCCAGACAAGCCTTCAAATGAGCTTCTTTCTACCTATGACTGGGGCAGTTGCTACCTGAGAAGCCCTGCTGCTGTATCCAAAGGCAGTCAAGCTGTTGTAGAAATACAGCCATGAAAACCTCTGTTTCCTCCATTTTTAAAATTTTTCCATCAGCCTTGCCCCCTTGGTGCCAGGGCAAAAATGAGCAACCTCCACTGTGACCAGGTTCACCTGAGCTAGAGGCCTATTTTTTAGTAGTCAGAATTTGTTAATTAATTCCACAATTGGCATTTGGTTGGGCTCAGTCCCTGCTGCTGGTAAAGTCTCTTTCCTTTCCCCTCTGGGAAGCAACCTGTGGGGGAGGGGCATTGGCCACTATGGCTTGGGGAACTCACAGTTCTGGGGGGGCTCACAGCCGGTCCAGCTGATCCAGACTGCAGTACACTGTGTGTCCAGTCACTGACGTGGCCTCAGGAGCTGTTCTGTACTGTTTCTGGTTATTTAGTAGTTGTTCTGGAGGATGAACTAAAATGCACACATTGTTAAGCTGCCATCTTGACCTGGAAGTCTATTCCAATTTTCATGCAGTATTTTTTCACCAAGGGGTATAACAGAGGGTTTGCTGCAATTGATTGCTCACCATGCAGAGGAATATGCTTATTTACTGTTTACTATTCTGTACTCTAAATCATCTATTCATTTATCTGTGGAGTCATAAAATGTATGGTTAACTTGAATGTGATTTTTATGCTGTATGGTGAGGTCACATTTCATTATTTTCTATATGAGTATCCCATATTACAGCACCATTTGTTGAAATGTTTGTTTGTTCTGCTTGTTTCTGTTTTTTGGGAAGTGCACAGACTTGGAATCAAACTTAGGTCTCCCTCATAACAAACAAGAATTCTACCAAAGAACTACTCTTGTACCCCCTTGAATGTGCTTTCAACTGGTATAGATACTAATATCTGCTCCATGTAAATTTTGTCCATCTCTTGGAGTCCCTTTAATTAATATTTTGTTAATTTTTTACTTAACAGCACTTCTAAGAAGTATACAATTAAATGTACCAAATTGTTTCCTTGTGATTTTTTATTACTTCAAAATAATAGTTGTTAATCCATTGCATTTAATTCACGTTATTTAACAACATTTTATATTGCATACACAAAGATGACTATGTGTGTACTCAAAATGCTTTTGAGATTTTTTTGCAATAGTCTTAAAGAAAAGCAGGAAACATTTTCATGTATGCTGAAAACTATTTCTCAATTAAGTCCATTTTTATTTACTTAATATAAACAACAAATTCCATGTTTTTGAATAAAGTATAAAACCATAGTAAGTTTAATTATTACATTTCCATATCATGTAGTGCATATCATAACCCAAGAGAAATTGGCCTTAGTTTACACCATTTGCTGCTGCTCCATTTCTAATCTTCTCTAGTAAACATTTCTTAAGCATAGAATTTTCTTAATCAGTACAATATTCGAATTTGTGTGGATACTCCCTTTTAAGTTCAGTCATTAATTTTACTATAATAATTCACCTACACTGTGTTAGTCTTTTCATAGATGAATTCACAAGGTTGTTGTAAGTTTTCATCATTAATGCATGTTCCTGCAATAGTGAATCAAAAACTGCTGATGATCTTTCATCAGTTAATATTCATTGATAATTCTTATTGCTTTATATTGAATAGACTTATGCAGAATTTTCAAAGAAGACTGTGTAATATTAAAATATGTTTTTCAGATATGATTCTCTGATAACAGACAAAAAGTTAATGACATGGGGAAGGTTTTCTTTTGCATCTGCACATTTTGTTGAGATATATTTACACACTGTATATTCCATCCAAAGTATCAATCAATATTTTACAGTATCACCACTTAGTTGTGCAATCATCAACAAATTCAGTTTTAGACAGTTTTCATTGTTTCAAAGAGAAAAATAACAGATACATGCCAGAGACCTGGATTGGATTCCCAGTACCTGCCCATGGAAAAAATAAATACATACAGATAGATGCAAAAATGAAAATAGAAAACCCAATATCATTTAACACACCACATTATTAACTGCTAGTACTGGTATGGTACCTATTACTGTTGATAAAAAAATTTTGAGATATTAATGTTAAATATTGACTATAGCTCAGATTAGGTCATTTTTTCCATCTAACACTCTGCTAACTCTTTGTACAAATGTTGTACATTTTTAGTAATTCATGGAAGAATTTATTTCTATTTGTAGTACTAATCAGTGACATACTGACTAACTGACTTTAAACAATGCCTTTCAATCAAATTCACCTACCACATGACAGCATCACTTATAATCCCAATAACAAGCTACCATCACTTCTATCCATTCCCAAACATGTATGTTCAACCATCTTAACAATTCTGAGCATACTATGTAACTTCTGCCCCTTCTATAGTTTCTGCCTATCTCTTGGCACCTTATATTCTACAGTTTTAAGACAGTGAGTTTACATAGTCTACATATTTCTCCTTTTGTGTCTGGTTTATTTCACTCAACATTATGTCTTCAGGTTTCATCTAAGTTATCACATAATTCAAGAGCCCATTCTTTCCAACTGCTTCAAAATATTCTACTTTATGTATACACCCTATTTTCTTTATCCATTTATCTATTGATGGACATTTGAATTATTTCCATCTTTTGGCAGTAGTAAATACTACCATTATGATCAATGGTGTGCAAATGTCTGTTCCTATGTCTGCTTTCAGATATTCTGGGTACATACTGATTATATTTCCATTTCTGGTATATTGAATTCCAGTAGGTTTAATAAACAAATACAACAGAATTCCCTTTTATTCAAATTTTTAAAAGAGTTTGAGCAGAATGTTGTTAGTTCTTTCTGGAATGTTTGATAAAATTACCCTGTGAAGTCATTAGGTCCTTGGCTTTTATTTATAGGGAGGCTTTTGATAACTGATTAAGTCTCTTTCCTTATGATTCATTTGATTATGCCTTCTATGTATCCTCGAGTCAGTATAAGTTTTTCGTATGTTTGCAAGAAATTATAAGCATCATCTAAGTTTAGTTTCTTGTCTTCAGTGGTTCATAGTAGTCTCTTATGATCCTTTTCTATTTCTTTGGGGTTCATGTTAATAACACCCCTTAACTAAAATTCTATTGTTTTGCATCTCCTCTAGTTCTTAACTTGTCCATTTAACTATTTCGTGTGAGAGAGGGTTTCCGCCCGAATGGTTCCCTGGGAGCAGAGATCAATGCCTTCATGCTCGCCAAGTCGATTGGCCTCTGCCTGCCAGAAGCCCTGGCCCGCTGGAACGGTGGGGCACCAGACCATTCGGGGCCAGGCTCATCCTGGGACCTGGGAAGTGGCTCAGCAAGAAACCAATCGCTGAGGCGGGCCCATTGCACCTGGCAGGAGTCCAGGCAGCCCTTCACACCATAGCCCCAGCTTTGGCCCTGCGCCTCCACTCCACTAAGGAGTCGGGGAGACCCCGCGGCTCTGCTGCCCTCAGCTCTGGAAGGAAAGCCCAGCCAGCTGTCGGCTTGCCAGTTGCGCTCTGGGTGTTGGGTGTCGGGCAGGACGTCCGCCGGCATCGATCCCTGGCAGCAGAGATCGATGCCTTGGTACTCGCCAGGGCAATGGGTCTCCGACTGCCAGAAGCCCCAGCCCTCTGGAGCGGTGGGGCACCAGACCCTCCCTGGGGTTCCCTGAACCACAGGTTACGCCAGTATGGTGGGGGCCGGGGGCGGGGCAGTGGGCGGGGCCTCCTGCTCATCTGCTCCACCCCCCACAGCTCGGACCACCAAATGACTGCAACAGATCCTTGTGACGCAGGGGATGTGGACCATGCCTTTGAATTTTTCAGTATTATTTTTTGAATACCAGAAAACACCAAATAAATGCAAACATTCTTAACTTTGGATCATTCTGCTCTCAATACATAATCAGTAATTCACAATATCATCCCATAGTTGCATATTCATCATCATCATCATTTCTTGGAACATTTGCAGTTGTTCAGAAAACTAAATAAAAAGAAAAGGGAAAAAAAATCATACATCCCATATCCCTGACAACTTCCTTTCATTGATGATTAGCATTTCCAATAAAAATTATTTTAAGATTTGTCCCCTGCTATCTCTTTTGATTTCACATGTTCTAATCATCTGTGGACAAGGTAGATGAAAGGTGCTTCAGACTCAAGGTTTTCACAATCACACATTCACATTGTGAAAGCTATATCATTATAGAATCCTCTTCAAGAAACATGGCTACTGGAAAGCAGCCCTACATTTTCAGGCACTTCCCTCCAGCCTCTCCATTCAATTCTGCTAGCCATTGTCTTTTGTTGCTCAAAGGGGCCAACACTCTCTCGGCCAACTCAGCAGGTGAACATATTGCTTGCCTTGTAAGACATAGTACCAGCATCCAGGGGTACAATCTCCCTGGAAACATGGGGAAAAACTCACTGGAACAGCCGGGATCAGCATCAAGGGAATGAGAAAGCCTGCTTGACCCCAAGGGGAGGAGAGAAAGGAGATGAAGGAAGGATTCAGTGGCCAAGACGTTTCAACCAGTCCTGATGATATCCTGCTGGTGACTCCTAGGAATTCTATGGACAGCCAATTTTCCTTTATGGTGGAGTGGAGTGGCTGCAGGGAATTACCTGAAACTGTTGAGCTATCTTCCCCAACCCCTGACTCTTGAAGATGATCATCGAAAGATTCAACTTTCATAATGGGACTGTGTTCTTGGAAAATCCGTTTTCTCCTGCTGTTCCTTCACCCAGTGTATGGATTGATGTGTGCAAACGGTGTGGAGAAGGAATCAATAAATAATAGAGAGTAGGAGGGGTAAAGCCAATTGTGTATTGGTATATACCAGTGGTGAAGGAGAAGGAGGGAGAAGGGGTATGGCCTGTGTGATTTGTTTCCTTCCTGTGAGTTCTTTTCGAGGCCTACAAAATGATCACGTTCCTAACGCCACACCTGTGTGAAGAGACTGCGAGCCGTTGATTATCCACCAGGATGGAAGGCACTGGTGTCAGTGTTCAGGACGAAAATAATTTTCCAAATACTTAAGAGAGAGTGCAGTTGATAGAGATTTATTCCAAAGTCCCGGCTTTCCCCAGACTGGCACCGTAACCACAGGTGTGGCAAGTTTGCAATCATGCGATTCCTCACCTAGGCAGTGCAGGTAATGAGTTGCCCATCACCATCAATTGAATCAATAAAGCAGAAAAGAGATGCGTTCTGCAGGCGGTCTCCCATCCAAACCCGAGCCGCACCTGACCCTGCTTAGCTTCGCAGCTCAACTGCGAGCATGTGCACCGGAGCCATTTAGGAACCTGGGACAGCGGCCACCTCCTGCATCCCCAGGAGTCCAGGCTGGGAAGGGCTGTGTTGCCTAGCCGGTCTGTGCCGAGGGGCCCTCCCCAACCTGCTGTCCGGCTCCCAACCTCAGGACTCTGCTGGCCGCCAACTCTGTGCCAGCGAAGCCCTCGATCAGCCCCAGCGAAGCCCTGGATCGGCTCCCCGCTCGCTCCCCGCCACAACGGGCGCACTCAGAGCGCTGCACCTTGCCACACTGCCTGCAGCCCAACTCTCTGGGGTCCCTTCCAGCACCCTGACCCACCCTGCAAGGGAGACCCCCGTCGCTCTCCCCACCCCGCACACCCCACGGACCCACCTCTGACGCGGTGCGGCTTCTCCCCTCCACCGCTCCCACACCGTCAGCGTCCCTGGCCACTTGGCCCCCTGGTCTGGGAGCAGCACCGTAGTCGCTGCCAGGCTCCAGCCTAGGACCTGGGAAGCGGCTCAGCAGGAAACCGATCGCTGAAGCGGGCACGTCACACCCGGCAGCACAACAAGGCATCCCTTCACACCACAGCCCTGATTTTGGCCCTGCGCCTCCGCTCCTCTCAGAAGTCGGGGAGACCTCGTGGCTCTGCTGCCCTCAGCTCTGGCAGGAAAGCTCAGCTGGACCCAGGTGTCAGCTTGCCAGTTGCACTCTGGGTGTTGGGTGTTGGGCAGGACGTCCGCCAGCATCGATCCCTGGCAGCGGAGATCGATGCCTTGGTGCTCGCCAGGGCGATGGGTCTCCGCCTGCCAGAAGCCCCGGCCGCTGGAGCGGTGGGGCACCAGACCCTCCCTGGGGATCCCTGACCCGCAGTTGCCACCAGCGCAGCGGCGGCCGGGGGCTGGGCAGTGGGCGGGGCCTCCTGCTCAGTTTCGCTTCTGCGGACCCACCCCCACCCCCGACTGACAGCAACAGACCTTTGTGACACAGGGGCAGTGGCCCGTGCCTTTTAATTTTTCAGTCTCATCTTTTTAGTACCAATAAACTCCAAATAGACGCAAACGTTCTGAACTTTGGATCATTCTGCTCTCCATATTATCTTTTTCTTGAAATCAGGGATCTGATACACAGTCAAGGAAAGCGGGAGTTCTGTAGTGACTCACAACACATAGAGGAAATGTGTCCCTGAGGGCCAATTAAGAATTCAGGAAAGATGTGATGCATCCCTAGAGAGACCAGGGTCCTGTAGTTCTCCACTATCACATCCCCATAGAAATTCCTCTGACTGAGATGCAAGCATTCCCACTCATCCTGGAGAATTCCATTGCCACATCTCTAAATATCAACAGTCCTTGAAATTAAAAATGCATTTCACCAAGAAGCATCAGAATAGTTTGTAATTTGATCCAGGATAAAAAGAGACAGTTAGAAGAACTGGTTCTGAGTAAGATGAGGGAACTGGTTTATCCAATAAGGTAATTTTTGAGACAGTGATATTCTTTATGTGTCTCTTGTCTCTAAAGAAAGAGGATGGCATATGATCAATAAAAAAATTACAGACACTATACTTTTTGCAGAAGAAAAAATAGATAATTAAGACCTTAACACACATATGCATATATACACATATATGTGCATATAATGCTAAATGTATATCATAAAAGCTAGTTGGCATTTGTTCTAGTTTTCTAGCTTCCAGAATGCAATATAACAGAAATGGAATGGTTTTTAAGAAGGGGGATTTTATAAGTTGCTAGTTCAAAATTCTAAGACTGATAAAATGACCCAATTAAAGCAAGTCTATAAAAATATCCAAATTAAGGAACCAAAAAGAGGTTATCTTCACTCAAGAAAGGCCAGTGAAATTCAGGGTTTTCTCTCAACTGGGAAGACACATGGTGAACTTTGTGGCATTTGCTAGCTTTCTCCCCTGGTTTCTTGTTTCATGAAGATCCCCTGGGGATGGATTCCTTCTGTATCTCCATAGATGTGGCTGGTGAACTCTTGGCCTCATAGAGATGCTGAGGTTCTTCACCTCTCTCCTCGTTCTCAAAAGGAACACTTTGCAAATGTTTCCTGTTTTATAGGATTCCAGTAAATTAATCAAGATCCACATAGAATGGGTAAAATCACATCTCCTTCTATATAAAATTAATACCCACAGTTGGTAAGTCACATATCTGTGAAGATAACCTAATCAAGTTTCCAACATGCATGATTGAATAGGGATTAAAAGAAATAGTTTCTCCCTCAAGATTGATTAGCATAAAAATATGGCTTTTCTAGGGTACATAAATCCTTTCAAACCTGTACATTATGTATTTCCCAGATGGGAGAATTGGAAGTGCACTTCTAAAACTTTAGTGCATACAAAAATGAACCAAAGAACTTGTTAAAATGTGGATTCAGATTCAGAATTTCTTGGTTGGCACCTGAGTTTCTGCACTGTAACAATCTTCCCAGTGATGACAGGCTACCCTTTTGAAAAACATAGAGCTAGAACACAGAGAAAAAAATCCATGATGACTTTTGTCTGATGAATTTTAACAGAAATGGTAGGTTCAAATATGATAAGAAGAAAATAAAGAACAATAATTAAAATACATTTATAATATTCTAGATAACACGTGATTTGTATTTCATAATACTGCACAGATCCACAAAAAGTATCTATGAGAGGAAGAGTGTTATTCCTCCTATTCTATGAGAATATTTTGTCAAACACCCAATCAATGGTAAAGCCTGGGTTCTGTAATATTTTATCTGACTGAGAATTTATTCAATGGTAACAAACAGGACAATAGACAGGTGTAATCCTAAAAGAATTTTCTTGGCAATTTTCATATACTAGAATATTAATGTAAATTATCAAAGGCAATAAAATTTTTGTATTGACAGAATAACACTGAGATTTTATGCATAAAACATTTTAAAATGAGAACTAAATTTTCTTACTGAGCAGAGAATTTTCATTAACATTGAAATTTTTTGAAATACATTTCCAATTTTGTAAAAATTTTAGATTATTTCACCTCTTTTAAACACAATAAGCAGATAAACATGCATGGCAATATAACCTAAAATAAGAGATGTTGATTCTTAACATTGTAATTAAAATTTTTTTTACTTATCATTTTAGCTAATTTATATTTTTATATTGTGAGATTGAGCAATTATTGTGTTTCTTATTTTTTTTTTTTTTTTTAAAGGAAAGACAGAGAGAAGGAAGGAAGGATAGAAGGAAGGAAGGAAGGAAGAAAGGGAAACATCTTTAAACATTTTCTTGTTTTATTGTAATTTGTTTCTTTGTTTTTGTTACATGGGCTGGGGCCGGGAATCGAACCGAGGTCCTCCGGCATAGCAGGCAAGCACTTTGCCCGCTGAGCCACCGCGGCCCGCCCTGTGTTTCTTATTTTTTTGTAAAATACAAAAAAGTAATAAAGAACAGTATACTTGTGACATAACTGTGGACTAAAATGGACACTAACAAAACTGAAGTCTAACTGTTTCAGAACCTCCACTTGCAAATTTCATTATTTCCAGTAAACAAAAGTGACAGTCTTCATTTCCTAAAGCAAAATACAAGTGAAGATAGTCTAAGGAAACAAAATAATTTTCAGATTAAACGTGATGACTATATACATCTCTCAATAAGTCCTCACAAGATACTTGTTAATTATGAAAAGAAGTATATTAACTTTATATATGATATCTGGTAGAGAGTATTTGACCAAGTGAACAAAGTAATGATGTGTCCTTATGGATGCAACATATCAGAAAGCACATGATATCAAGCTAATGTCACCCCTGATGGGACAAATTGATATCATGTGTCTTCTGATATGTTGCATTCAGGACACATCTTTACTTACAGGGCACTGTTGACAAACTGACCATGGATACACAAACTTATGTAGGTGATAAAAGTATGTAGTTCTGGAGAGTGACATCTTCAACATGGTAATATGAGACATCTTCTAGAATTTCACCTTTTTTATTATTATTATAGTAAATTATTTCAAGAGGACAAATTCCCAATTCTTAGAATTTGGAAGGATAACAGAGACTGGATAAAGATTCTACACATGCTGAACTAAAGAAAAAGAAAAATAATCTCTAAGATCAGATAGGAAATTTCTATCTCAGACCTGCCAGTCCAAACTCACAGCTTGAGAGATGCATAGATGTAGCATGGCCCACGTCCTTCTCATTGCAGATGCAGAATATACAACTCCTTACAGCATCAAGTTAGAACCCATTATATTCAGACATAGGGACACAAGTCCTCAGAAACCTAGGGGTGAGTGTAAATTGCTGAGGGATGCTGCATAGAAAAGGACCAATGGGTACATAAAAAGAGAGACTGCAGTGGAACTGCTGGCAGGAGGTGTAAATATGCAAATCAGTGTGTGGAAGCTGAACCATCTAAAAACAAAACTGACATTTCTGCAATGACCCATCTAGGTGGATTAACACCATCTGGGTCTCTGGAGTGGGAAATTCTAATGGGAAGAATCCAGAAGGAGAAAAACCTCAAATAAAAAATGTAAGGCAGGATGGGACACAGAACTGAAAAGTGTAAGGAAAAAGGAGTGCTGAGTGAGGGAGAGAATGTGAACAAATAATAGTAGCTGGAAAGAAAATTCTGCAGTTAACAAATGGAACAAATCATCATTTCTGGAGAAGGAAGGGAGGGTAGGAAGGTTTCTCCTGGAGGTGAAACAACTGCACACAGAGTAAAACCTTGAAATTTTATCATTAATCCAGGGCAAGACTCAGATTTAGAGAAGCCTAGAAAACCTGAACAATTTAACACAGGATACACTATAACTCCAGGGTAAGTTGGAGCAAGCATCAAAATACAGCTGAAATATAAAGCGAACCAATAGTAGAACTAGACAAGAGGAAGAAACTGACCTTAAGATTAACAATCCAAAATAATAAGCTTTCAAGATATCTGGTGGAAAATATGTATAAAGAGATAAAGATATTAAGAACATAATGTGAGCAAAAAGAAGAATTTGAAGGTATAAAGTATATATAGCAAATTATAGGGATGAAGGCCACAGTGCTAGAGATTAAAAATACACTAGAAAGGCATAGCACAGTGGAAGCATAGTGAGGAGTATAATTTAGTTTGTCTTCTAGGTCAGCTACTAAATACCAGTACTGGAATGGCTTTCAAAAGAGGGGATTTCATTAATTTGCTAGTTACAGTTTTAAAGCCATGAAAATGTCCCAATTAAAGCAAATATATAAAAATGTCCAAATTAAGGCAACAAGAGGTTACCTTCACTCAAGAAAGGCTGATGAAGTTCAGGGATTCCCTCTCAACTGGAAATATGCATGGTGAACATGATGACATCTGTTAACTTTCTCTAAAGGCTACTTTCACAAAGATTCCCTTGGGGCATGTTCCTTCTTCATCTCCAAAGGTCTATGGCTGTATGAATTCTGCTGGCTTTCATGTTCTCTCATTGTTCTGAAGCTTTCTCCAAAATGCTTCCTCATTTAAAAGATTCCAGCAAACTAATCAAGACCCACCTGGAATCGGTGGAGTCATATCTCCCTCTAATTAAAAGTTAATACCCACAATTATGTGAGCCACATCTCTGGGGATAACCTAATCAATTTCCCAGCATGCAGTATTGAATAGGGATTAAAAGAAACAGTTGCCCCTGTGAGATGGAATCAGGATTAAAACATGGCTTTTCTAGGATATATAAGCCTTTCAAACCAGTACAGAGAGCAAGGTTGAATGCCATCAAGATGTGAATTCTACCCAAATTGATCTATGGATTCAATGCAATAGGGATCAAATTTCCAAGAACCTAGTTTGAAGACTCAGAAAAGCTAGTTAGCAAATATATTTGGAAGGGAAAGTGACATTGAAGAACTAAAAATATCCTAAAGAAGAATGAAGTGGATGGACCAACTTCATGATTTTGAAGCTTATTATAAAGCCACAGTACTCAAAGCAGCATGGTACTGGCACAAAGATAAGCATATTGATAAATGGATTTGAATTAAGAGTGCAGATATAGACCACCAAATCTATGCCCAATAGATATTCACAAGAACCTAGTCCACTGAACTTGGACAGAGTAGTCTTCTCAATAAATGGGCCTGAAGGAATTGCATATCAAAAGCAAAAGGAATGAAAGAGGACACCCACCTTACTTCCTATACAAAAATTAATTCAGAGTGGATCAAAGACCTAAATATAAAAGCCAGTACCATAAAACTCCTAGAATGAAATTTAAGGAAACATCTTTAAGACTTAGCTATAGGAGGTAATTTCTTAAACTTTACACCCAATGTACAAGCAATGAAAGAAAAAATAGATAAATGGTAACTCTTCAAAGTCAACTGCTTCTGTGCAGCAAAGAACTTCATCAAATAGGTGAAGAGGTAGTCAAACCAAAGGGAGAAAATATTTAGAGACAGCATATCAAACCAGGGCTTGATATCCAGGATATATTTCAAAATCATAAAACTCAACAATAAAAGAGCAAACAACCCAATTATAAAATAGGCAAAATGATTAATAGAAATTTTCCTGAAGAGCAAACACCAATGGCTAAAAAGCACAAAAATAGCTATTCATCTTCATTCACTATAAGGGAAAAGCAAATCAAACTACAATGAAATATCATCTCAAACCTATAAGAATGACTGCTATCAAACAAACAGGAAACTATAAATGTTGGAGAGAATATGGAGAATTTGGAATACTTCTTCTCTACTGGTGGGGATATATAATGGTACAGCAACTGTGGAAGACAGTTTGGAAGTTCCTCAGAAATCTAAATATTGATTTTTCCTGAGAATTGGCAATACCACTACTTGGTTGATACCCAGAAGAACAGAAAGCAGTGACATGAACAGACACTTGCACACTAATGTTCATAGTGGTACTATTTACAATTGCCAAAAGATGGAAACAATCCAAGTGCCCATCACCTGATGAATGCATGAATAAAATTTGAGATATAGACACAATGGAATATTATGTGGTAGTAAGATGAAATAAGGTCCTGAAACATATGTCAACATGGATAAAGCTTGAGGACATAATGCTGAGTGAAATAAGCCAGGCATGAAAAGATTGATTCTGTATGATTTTGCTAATATGAGTCCAGTAAATGTAAACTCAGAACATTGAGAAACTAGAGAGAGATACACTGAAGCTGGAGATGGATAAGTTACTTAATGACATTGAACTTAAATGTATGGCAATGGAGAATTCTGGAAAGATGGTGGAATAGGGATAGGTTGAATTCACACCTGCTCCAAGGAACAGCTAGAGAACGACATGAAGGTGAGTGAGATGGCAGTGTAAGGGATATGAGAGGGTCTTCTACACCACATAGGGAGACTTTGGGTGTAAAAACTGAAGGACTGAGATGCAGAGAAACAGAGACCATCCTGGCTAGGGCAGCCTGAAATGCCCCATTCCAAACAGAAGCCCAGAGCCCTTGGAAGTGCATGAGCAGGGAAACAGGAAATAGAAAGTAAGCCAAGATGCATTCCTTGAATATGCTATCATCACTGGCATAGCCACATGACCCAGGACACAAACCATGCCCATGGACCTGAACCCCAACACCTGCCCCCCAAGCTCCAAGCATCCTGCTCCACCACCCCCTCCCATGCATACCCAATCCACACACCCATCCCAAGTGCATGCACACCTGCCTTAACCCAACCCATCCTACCTCTGTAAGAGCAGTACCACCCCAACCCTCCCAAAAAACCCTCCCCCTCCCTGACCCCTGGAGGTTGTCACCAGCACATAAAGGCTGTGAGCACTTACCTAGACTACACCCACCCCCAGCCCATACAATAGCACAACCTCACCCTTTTTGAGCTTTTCTCATGTGTATTCTATTTACAATCCTCTCAATTGCACATGATGTGCATTGCTCCCTGCCATGCCTCTAGCTCTTGGCAAGTGTTGACCTGTGCAGCAAGGCCACAACTGCCCAAAGCACACACAGGTGCAAAACTGGCCACTGACCTGAGCTCTACACATGTGCACACAAGGACCCCTCCCCCATACCAGCACAAACAGGGCCCTGCTGCACAGAGCTGCACACCCACACAGCCACATCCTTCCTGCCTCTTTGTGCCCACACATTACTTCACTGACTTCTTGACCTCTGCACCCCAACCCCTACATCAAAAATGTGGGTGCTTGTGCCAGACCTCTGGCACAAGCACCCTGTTCTCATACCTGGGACTTCTACTAAGTAACATCAATGGGATGGATAATGACATAAAGAAGATCAGGAAAACACTAGAAGAATACAAAGAGGAATTTTAAAGAATAAATAGAAAAATAGCAGATATCACAGATATTAAAGATACTGTAGACCAAGAAAAGAATATACTCTAGACAAACAACAGTAGATTTGAAGAGGCAGAAGAAAGAATAAATGAACCAAAGGACATGACAACTGATTTTGAACTCTCAAAATAGCAAATGACAAAAAGATGGGAAAATTTGAACTGGCTCTCAGAGAAATGATGTACAGAATAAAGCACAAAAATATAAGAACCATTGGTGTCCCAGAAGGAGAAGAGAGGAGTAAAGGGCTAAGAAGATTAGTTGAGGATACCATGGGAGAAAACTTTCCAACCCTTATAAAGGACATTGATATGCAAATCAAAGAAGCTCAATGAACTCCAAATAGAATAAATCTAAATAGGCCTTTCCCAGATACATACTAATTTTTTAACTTTAAATTACTCTAGTTAACATTGCTATCATGGTAGTAATCATTTTCTTGTCCTTAAGTTTTGGCCAATCTCCTCTGATAACTCTTACTGATAATGACTTTCCCAAATGTCTTTCAAATGATAAAAAAAGAAGCAGAAAATCCTGAAAGTGCCAAGAGAAAACCAATCTACTACATACAAGGGAAGTCACATAAGTGGTATGGGTATGAGATATTTAAGAGAAAGTCTTCCAGACAAGAATTCTGTACCCAGCCAAATTTTCTTTCAAAAGTGAGGGGGGGAGAGATAAAAATTTTCAGACAAACACCCTGAATGAATTTATCAACTAGAAATCCACCCTACAAGAAATACTAAAGGGAGTTCTGCCAGTTAAAGGAAAAGACAGGAGAGTGTTGTCTGGAGGAAGTCACAGAATAAAAGATTACCAGTAAGTGTAGCTTAAAGGATAAAAAAGAGAAAGAGGGAAAAGAGTATAGAGATCTGAAAAATAAATTCCAAAGTATAAGATGGTGGATTCAAGAAACAACATTTCAGGAAAAACAGAATAGTAACAGTCTAAACTTACCAATTAAAAGATATATATTGGCTGAAGGATTAAGAACTGTAATTCAGCTATAAATTGCTTACAAGGGATTAATCTTAGACACAAGGAAACAAACAGAGTGAAAGTGAAAGGATGGCTAAAGATGTTCCATGCAAGTTGTAAAGAAAGAAAAGCAGGAGTGGCTATATTAATATCAGAAAAAATAGACTTTAAATGTAAAGCTATCTTAAGAGACAATCAAGGACACTATATATTAATAAATGGGACAATTCACCAAGAAGAAATAATAATCATAAGTGCTTGTGTTCCTTATCAAGTTATTTCAATGTACATGGGACAGACATTGGAAAAACTGAAAGAGCAACAGATGTTTCAACAATAGTAGTAGAACACATCAATGCTTCACTTTCCTTTATAGATAGAACAACCAGACAGAGTATCAAAAAGGAAACAGAGAAGTTAAACAACTTGATAAATGAATTAGGCCCAACAGACATATATAGATCATTACACACCCAAATACCAGGATAGATATTCCTTTTTAGTGCTTATGGAAGGTTCTCCAAGATAGATTATATGTTAGGGAACAAAACAGGTCTTAATAAATTTAAGAACATTGTAATTCTTCAAAGCACTTTCTATGACAACAATGAAATGAAGCCAAATATCAATAACCATCAAAGAATGGTTATTACCCACCCACTTCCTTGTAACTGGACCATGGATGTGACTTTAGCCTTGTCTTACTTGTGCATTTGACAAACCCTTCAGTCAAGGATGAATGAACTCTTTATGGTTTTGTGTGGCTTTTGTTAATGTTCGTGAAACCTTTTCAAGAAAAATATCTGAACCCCTTCTCTTCCAAAGAGCCATACTCATTGTAATTAATGTTACTTTCTAATTTTTTAATTTTAAATTACTCTAGTTAACATTGCTATCATGGTAGTAATCATTTTCTTGTCCTTAAGTTTTGGCCAATCTCCTCTGATAACTCTTACTGATAATGACTTTCCCAAATTCAGAGTAGAGTTTACCACTCACATTCAAGATATAAGTTCCCAGAGCCCACTGACACTCACTTCTTCCTTTATAACCCTCAGTTTAACAGGCTGCTCTGTGAAAACTTAAATGAAATTTATTTTGTATGGTATCTTGCATCAATTTACCTGTCAGAATTCAGGGAAAATATCCTATAGGGAATCTTAGTATAGTTTATACTGTAATCTAACAATCATCAGAAATTAAAAATTTTCTTCTATAGAAAATAATTACATATATTAATTAGTTTTCTCTTCAAAATGAGCAGATAAATTGCCAAATATAAAAACTACTTTTCATGGCAATGAGTTATTTGCATAGGTTTAAAAAAATCTATTCTTATTTCCACCAGAATTTAATGAGGAAACCAAAATTTGTAAGTAGGACCATTCCAAAAATGTCACATTTAAAAGTAAATTTCATTAAGTTGTATAGAATAAGTATTTTGTAAGGAAGATTACTTTCCACTTTTGGAAAGAGTACTCAAAGTAATTACCACTCAGGTAATAGTTTAGATATAATATTCCTTGAATTCCAGCATTAATGGGTGTTAAAGTGTGTTCTAATTTGAATGCAATGTACCAGAATCAGAACAGCTTTTAAAAAGGTGAATTTAATAAGTTGCAAGTTTACAATTCTAACACCATGAAAATATCTCAATTAAAGGAAGTCTATAAAAATATCCAAATTAAGACACCAACAAAAAGTTCTCTTCACTCAAAAAAGCTGATGAAGTTCAGCATTGTCTCTCAACTGGAAAGACAAATAGCAAACATGGTGACATTGTCTAGCTTTCTCTCCAGGACTTCTTATTTCATGAAGCTTCCTAGAGCACATTTTCTGTCCTCATCTCCAAAGGTCTCTGGCTGCATGAGCTCTTAGTAGTTCTTGTGGCTATCTCATAATTTTCAAGTTTTCTCCAAAATGCTTACTCTTTGAAAAGATTCCAGTATACTAATCAAATTCTACCTGAAATAGGTGAGGTCACATCTCCCTCCAATGAAAGGTTAATTCTCACAAATGGGTGAGTCACATCTCCATGGAGATAACCTAATCAACTTTCCATCCTATTGAATAGGGATTAAAAGAAATAGTTGCTCCCACAAGATTGATTAGGATTAAACATGGCTTTTCCAGGGTACATAAATCCTTTCAAACCAGCATAAAGTGTTACTTCCTCTGCAGAGCAGGAGCACTGGTAAACCTGGAGCTCTAAGAATAGGGACAGAAAACTATGCTTAGAAGAGCTGTCTGGTAGAGGCAGGTGGGTATTAATACATTCAACCATACAGATTTAGGAAGGCTCTGGACAGAACTTAACTCCAGCTTTAACATCTTATCACTTAGTTTTGTTAAGTATGCAATAAAATATATTAATCATCACTTCTTGTTGCACCTCCACAAAATAAAATGAGCTGAATAGCTGGAAAAATAATTAAGTAAACTGAGTCATAAAGGTGTGTAATACACTGGCTTGGCTAGTGCCCACCTGCAGAAGGTGGCCATAAGGAGAATCTGAACAGGTGAAAGTGGCATTTTACCATTAGCTATTTGACCTTGGAACATCTCTCAGGTCATGGAAAAGATTTGTATTTCTATAGGTCTTTCATTCCAAGAGATAATCCATGAATTATGGGGTAATTCTAAAAATTTGACCTTCTGTGATGACAAACTATGATTAGTTCCTTATCAAAGGCAAGAATTTCTGCCATTTATCAAAACAGACACGTGCTTTATTCAAACCACATTTTGTTCCCTGTCATATGTTTTCAGCTATAAATAAAGCCTTAGCTTATTATTTAGTCATTGTTTTAAAAGACAGAATCTCTTGTATAGTGCTTATTGTAAGCAAAGCACAACAAAACAAACATACCTCACAGTGGTCAAAATAGTTTATGGGATATTTTTTAACTCTGAGAAAGCACATACTTTGAATTTGTAGAAACCTGGTTAATTTCACACCTAACAAAGTATAAAGTCTTACAAATAACTCCTTTTAAGTTTCTATAAGAATTGAACAAATGTAACTTTATACCAAATGTTTTTATAGCCTCATCATGGCCTCATCCTTGTCCCAACTGAATTAAAACCAAGAATATACCTTAGTGGCCTGTTTCACATGAGACAAGGTTTGGGATTCAATTTTATTCATGACTTTGATCTTGCATTCTTCCTCTTAAAATAGTTCAGTTAATTTGGAATATGAAGATCTCAAAGATGCAAACCACTTTTCTTTGATTTTAATTTCTGACTGCATTTTATTTCTATTTGTGTAACATAAATTAGGGTGTTTACATTTAATGCAGTTTTTATTTCTTTTTACAATCAAAGAAACCAAGCTTGTTTTTTTTTTCTGGTGGAAATGGGTCATTATTTTCTGATAAGAATGTGTCAACATTTTCTGATAAGAACAAGTCAACATCTTTGATGAATTTACTTTTGCACACACATAACTTAAAACCTGTAGAATAATGCTCAGAATGGGAAAGTTTTGAATTAGTACAATTTCTATCAAATAATTTTAATTACCTCATTGAATAGTGTTGAATTTTTTTATGTTTTAATGAAGAATATAATATGATTTAGATAGTATGACATTTAGCAGATTAAAAACATCTGGAACTGGGTGGACCATGGTGGCTTGGCAGGCACAATTGTCTCCTGCAATGCCAGAGACCTGGGTTCGATTCCCCCTCCAAAAATTCTGAAACTGAAAATATGCCATAAAATAAGAATACATTATTATTTACTAATTCTTAATATTATTATATTATATATTATACTATTATAAAGTAATTTTCATAACTTTCTGATGACAATACTATTCCTTGGCAATTTCATTTTGAGTGGAATTTAGAAATTTATTTTTGAGTGACTTCAAACTGATTTGGACTGCTGGAGGCTGGCACAGGGCTTAACTTTACCCATTGGGTCTTACCTGTTAACTCTTTCTCCAGCCCCAAAGAAGGTTAACAGAAGCATATGGACCTGGTTACTTTCCTCACAGATCAAAATTCTAATGACATGGCTCATTAGAGAAGTGAGTAAAGTTCAAAATGGTGATTAACCTCTGACCTTTTCCTCCTTCCAACTTCCCCCCAATCTTTTGGAAATTCAATTAACTGACTCTCCATGAACGGTTGCTGCAGTATTTTTTTCTAATCCAAACAAATGTTTTTCTCTAAATAGTTGATTCATGGTTATGTATTTGGAAACTGGATCTCAGTCAGGTCCACCTTGCAGTGAAGTATTCCTGCACAAAAACTTAGCATTCATGGCTGACTCCACAATAACCTTGAGTTAGAGCCTGACACTTTTTCATCACTGGTGGTATTTCTGCCTCAGAGCTGATCTCATCTGCTCTTCTAGTAGTATATTTGTAAGGAAAATACAAATTCCATCCTTCTGGTCTGCATATCCACCTTCTGACAAATATATCTGTCAGATTTCCTCAGGGAAAGAAAACTGGTATATATCTACCTGTCTACATCTATCTATATCTACATCTGTATCTCTATCTCTGTTCTAGTTTGCTAGCTGCCGGAATGCAATACACCAGAAACAGATTGGCTTTTAATAAAAGGGGATTTATTTTGTGAGTTCTTCAGAGGAAAGGCAGCTAACTTTCCACTGAGGTTCTTTCTTACATGGGAAGGCACAGGATGGTCTCTGCCAGCCTTCTCTCCAGGCCCCTGGGTTTCAACAACTTTCCCCAGGGTGACTTCTTTCTGCATCTCCCAAGGCCTGGGCTGAGCTGCGAGTGCTGAGATGAGGAATGCCAAGCTGCTTAGGCTGTGCTACCTTGCAATCTCTCATTTAAGCACCAGCCAATTAAGTCAAATGTCCTTCACTGCAGCAGGCATGCCACCTAGCCAACTGCAGATGTAAATCAGCAACAGATGAGGTTCATGTACCATTGGCTCATGTCCACAGCAACAAAACTATGTACACTCACCTGGCCAAGTTGGCAACTGAATCTAACTACCACAATCTCTATCTCTATCTGTATCCATCTTTGCATCTATATCTGTATCTGCATCTATATCTCTATCTGAACCTGTATCTGTATCTGTCCTTGGGGAAGCTTCATGAAACAAGAAGAAAGCTGGAGGGAAAGCTAGGAGACCTTGCCATGTTTTCCACATAGCTTTCCAATTGAGAGAGGAACTTGAACAGTTCCAGCCTTTCTTGAGTGATGGTAACTACTTGTTGTTGCCTTAATTTGGACATTTTTATAGACTTTCTTTAATTGGGGTACTTTCATGGCCTTAGAATTGTAATTTGTAACCTATTAAGCTTCCCTTTTTAAAAGCCATTCCATTTCTGGTATATTGCATTTCAGCAGCTAACAAACTAGAACAGTATCTTTATCTGTGTCTGTATCTGTATCAGCATCTATATCTATCAATCTATCTGTAATCCTTATCTATTTAAAGTAGAAATAAATATAGCTCAGAAACTTATTACAACAAATTGACTTCTGTGATTGTAGTGACTAGCTAGGCTAGGCTCAAATCCTTTGAGCAGGTGTCAGGAAGGCAGATGGGAAACTCTCTGGGATGGAAGGCAACTGTTGTCCACAGGCAAAATTCCTTTTCTTTCAGAAACCTTAGCTCTGCTCTTAAGGTCTTTTGACTGATTGAATCAGACTCACCCATAGTATCTAAAATAATCTCCCTGATTTAGTCAATAGACTATGAATTTTGTCACTGTCTATAATACCTTCACAACAACACCAATATTGGGGTTGATTAAGGAACTATGTTATGGTTACTTAATATCACAGTCAAGTTCACCCATAAACCTGACCATCACAACAGCCTCTGGACAAATATGGTGACAAACAAACTAAAGCCATAATACAAATTGTCTGCTGTGCC
The DNA here is from genome assembly GCF_023851605.1 of Tamandua tetradactyla. NCBI lineage: Eukaryota > Metazoa > Chordata > Mammalia > Pilosa > Myrmecophagidae > Tamandua > Tamandua tetradactyla. The sequence continues at coordinate 496,255 of NW_027518404.1, read as the reverse complement.
CTGAGCCCTGGGTGTGTTGGTTTCAACCAGTAGAATGCAACTCAAAGCAAAACCTTGACCTTATTTCAAGAAATTTATTTACTTGTTTTTAAACAAAACCTATATAGTACTTTTTATGGGCCAAGAATTTTTTGAGGCACTTTCTAAGTCATGTATTCAAATAATATTTTGATGTAGGTCTATTATTTTTCCCATTGCACAGATGAGGAGATTGAGGCACAGAGAGGTTAAGCAATTTGCTCAAGTCGCAGACTAAGACTTGAATCATGAGACCCTGCTGAGAGCATCTGTACTCACTACTTTGCTATGTCATATTTTGTGGGCCCAAATGGGTTTCAATTTCTTAAGAAACTGTCTCTAGAGATTAGGAAAAATACTAATTTCCAATCATTGATTATATAAACATGAAAAAAAGCCCTTAATTATTAAACTCACATACTGTACCATAGTTTTGATTCTCTGGATTTAGGTTCAGTCTCCCCATCAAGTTAGCATTGACTTGAGTATCACATTCACTGTTTCTGCTTGGGTCTCAGTGGTATTTGATGAACCATTGTATCTAGGTTTTAATAAACACTTGTCACTTGGTGCCATTGTCCCATGGTCAAATGTCATGAGGAAACTGTGTTTAGCCACAAGTCTAAATGAGTAGTTTAATTTAGTTAAGTTGGAGGTTCAGCCAGTTGCTGATCTCCTAAATCATAAGTCTTCACTTCTCCTCATGTAAAATTTATGTTCTAAGAAATACATTTTTCCTGCTTGTACAGCTAAGAAATTTCAATACCAAAAATGTGACTTTATTTTGTACCAGTATTTCTTACCGAAAGGTAGTAGAAGGAGACATGTTTGCATGACAAACACATGCTTTCCAATCACAAGGCCTTTCCTATCATACATAGACATGGGAAGGCTCTTCTGTCTACTTAATACAGACTTCCTCCCAGGAGAGTCCCCAGGTCCTCACAGAAACAGACTCATGGACGTTTGGTCTTATGGGGTGCTGGACACTGGGAATTTTGTTTGAAAAAATTTAAAAGATATTTATTTTCTATGCAGTGTGGTCCAGAGAGCATCTGAGAAATTGTCAGTATACTAGTCATGGCAGACTAGAGCAGAGAATGGGCTCCATGAAGAGAGTGGAAGGGAGGATCCAGAACAAAATTTTTATGAGTTATTTTCAGCCTTGGGAAGCAAATAATAACAACATAAAAAAAAAGACCAGAGTTAAACTGAAAAGAGAATAGACATGGATAAAACATGAAATATAGGATGAGCTAATGAAAAGATATAAAATATTTCTGTTATAAAAACATTGTTTGTATGATAGAAGGAAGAGGGGTGATAAGAAAATGTATATCATTTATGTGAGTAGGTGGACAAAGGCAGACTCATCTGTGGAAGTTTATGTGCTATTGTCGTTTGTTGTTACAGATTTTGGAGGAAATATAGAATGGCAAAAGAAGATTATCTATATTTTTACTACTCTAAGTAACTTGCAACATTCTTTGACTTTTATTGCATAGTTCTCTTTATGCATTTTTCAAAAATATTTTTCCTCATGTAGGATGCCACTAATTAGAAGATACAACCCCAATTTAATAATTTATCTCAGAAACAAAACATTTCAAATGTTTCATTTTACAAATGAAAAGATGAATTAGATGTAGGTGTGTGGTAGTTGTGATGATAATTTACATGTAAATTTGAATTTTGTCTTTTGCAATGAGCATTTATAGAATAATAATTTTCATGATAATAGAAACATGTGATGGGCCTTTTTTAATTGCTGTGCATAATTCCCCCTTGGAGACTTACTGTTTTATATTTAACCTCTCCTCCATTGTTGACATGTTGTTGGATTCCATTTTAAATACTCTGCAGTGAATAAAGTTGTGCATGAATACGTTTTGTATTTCAGATCACCCTTGAAGATGGAATTATGGAAATGGAATAATTAGGATGAAAATAAAGACAGTACATATGACATTTGATGTCCATTGCCAAGTAACTTTCCAAAAGAATTTGTAACATTTTATGACAATGTCTAATGGAAGACTTTTTTTCTCAAATTGTCTAGGGATCTAGCTAACATGACATGATGTGGTGAGAAAGCTAAGCTTCTTTTATGTGGTTGGAAAAGGCATATATAATTAGAAGAGCTAAATTTAATCTCAGCTTTGTCATATCTCTGTGACCTAACATTTAATTTAACATCTTTCTAAATTTTCCATCAGTTACATAAAAATACTTCCTTTTCTGCCTGATTTGTCACAATACACTTATCAAATATTTGAAAGCATTTGGAAGATTTAAATTACTGTAATTATGTTTAACTCATTTTGAATAAAGTTGCAGAGAAAATGGTTAGTAACCCAAACTCTGGCAAGTGGGGAGTTTAATTTTAAATTTAGATTATTAGAGAGACTTGATTTATTTGGGAACTTGTATCAGGAGGAAAAGGATCTATGGCTTGAGGAGTTTGGACAGATTCCATTTTCTTGCTCAATGCAGAATTTGTTATTTTACATCTAATATTGCATTATTTGAGCAGTTCCTACATATGGCTTACTGAAATAAAATGTGTACTGGGGAGTCCAATTGTGGAATAACTGTGGAAAGGGGGAAATGTGATCATCCAACTATCAGAAGCATTTTACTACTTTAAAGAGATGCATATTCTGTATATGTAAAAGTCAATGATAAAGTGAACATATATATATAGACATAAATTGTTAAAAATGATTTATGATAATATAAGGGGATAAAATGAGTTTTACATGTAGGAAAGAAATGTTTGTGTCTTCCATTTAGAGCAAGTATTCTGTTTGTGATGAAGAACAATTTGTTTCAGTAAGTAACTGAAAACCAAATGGTGTTAGAGTGACAGAATGGGTGAATTCCATGGCCCAGGTCCAAACAAAAAAAGAATGATGAATTAGCAACCCCTGCTCAATAAAGTCTAGTGAAAGTGAATCCTTGATCTGCAGAAAATGAAAAGACAGTGAGGAGCTGCAGGCAGTAAGGTGGTGGGAAAAGTAAGGATGAAAACAAGCACCTGCAGTGACGGGGAGAAGCAGTCAGTGTGCAGCACAAGGAATAGAGTTCTTGGTGAAAGAAGGAGACAGGGTGTTAAGTTCTGAAGATGTAGGATTATCCAAAGAGAAAGAAAGGAGTTGTGGTAGTGGGTATGGGCAAATATAAGTTGAGGAGATGCTAAAATACAATAGGAATAATCATTGTAGCATAGTCAGAACCTAAGCAGAGAAGATGAAACAATGGAAGAGGTATAGATGCTGAATTAGGAACAAAATAAAATCATATGACTTGAGGGTGTAAATTTAATCATTACATTTAAAGTGAAAAAAACCAAATGTTTTAATTTATTTATTTATTCACATATAAACAGTCTTACCATATGATCATTCCATGCTTTTTATATAATCAATAGCTTAAAATATCATCACATAGTTGTATATTCATCATCATGATAATTTCTTAGAACATTTGCATCAATTCAGAAAAAGAAATAAAAAGAAAACAGAAAAAAATTCATACATACCATACCCCTTACCCCTCCCTATCATTGGTCATCAGCATTTCAATCTATTAACTTTATTTCAACATCTGTTCCCTCTATTATTTATCCACTTCTAATCCATATCTTTTGCTAGTCTGTCAATACGATAGATAAAAGGAACATCAGACACAAGGTTTTCACACAATCACATTGCAAGAGCTACACCACTAGACAATCATCTTCAAGAAACTTGGCTACTGGAACATAGCTCTGCACTTTCAGGGAGTTCCCTCCAGCCCCTCCATTACACCTTAACTAAAAAGACGATATCTGTATAATGCATAAGAATAACCTCCAGGACAATCTCTCGACTCTGTTTTGAATCTCTCAGCCATTGACAATTTCATGTGTCTCATTTTGCTCTTCCCCTTTTTGGTTGAGAAGTTTCACTCAATCCCTTGATACTGAGGCCCAGATCAGTCTAGAATTTCTGTCCCACATTGCCAGGAAGGTTTACACCCCTGGAAGTCATGGCCCATATAGAGAGCAAGAGGGAGTGGGTTTGCTTGTCATGTTGACTGAGAGAGAGAGGCCACATCTAAGTTACAAAAGATGTTCTCTGGGGGCTGACTCTTAGGCCTAATTTTAAGTAGGCTTAGCCTATCCTTTGTGGGGATAAGGTTCATATGAACAAGCCACCACATTGAGGCCTCTGCCTATTGCTTTGGTGGTCCCTACTGCTTGTGAGAATATCAAGAATTCTACACTTGGGAAAGCTGAGTTTTTCCACTTTCTCACCATTCCCCCAAGGGGATTTTGCAAATACTTTTTTATTCACTGTCCAAATCACTCTGGGATTTATCAGGACATCACTCTGGACAAGCCTACAAAATCTCATGCCCTAATCAAGGTTCCATGTACTATGGTGTTCAATTAAGCTGTTCACATAATTTATATTAGGAAATGCACTAGGCAAAATATAAAATTTGTACCAAATAAATATCTTTTTACTTTAGTCTCACAAATAAGTTAAAGTTTTAAAATACTAATTATCATCTATTTTCCACACTCTGCAGTATTGACATTTCTTTGTTCTTTCTCATGCAAAAACATTCTAAAATTTGTAAATTTAGTTGCTTTCACTTTACACTCTAGGCCCTCCTAGATTATACCATCTCGGTCTTGTCATCTATCTTTCCTTCTGATTTCATTTGTGCCCCAGACCTCCTCTCTCTATCATTCTCACATTCAAATTCATTCAGTTTTGTAACATTATTGTATTACATTAGGTATATTGTGCTATCCATTTCTGAATTTTTACAATTGGCCCTGTTGCACAATCTGTATCCCTTCAGCTGCAATTATCCAATATCTACCCTATTTCTAATTCCTGATGATCTCTGTTACCAACTGAAATTCTCCAAGTTCGGTCACTACTGTCAGTTTATATCAGTGAAAGCATACAGTATTTGTCCTTTTGTTTCTGGCTAATCTCACTCAGCATAATGTCCTTAAGGTCCATCCACGTTGTTACATACTTCATAACTTTATTCTATCTTACACCTGAATAATATTCCATTGTATGTGTGTTCCACAGTTTGTTTAGCTTCTCATCTGTTGATGGACATTTGAGCTGTTTCCATCTCTTGGTAATTGTAAATAATGCTGCTATAAACATTAGTGTGCAAATGTCCGTTTGTGTTCTTGCCCTCATGTCCTCTGAGTAGATACCCAGCAATGGTATTTCCAGGCCATATGGCAATTCTATACTTAGCTTCCTGAGGAAATGTCAAAATACCTTCCACCACAGTTGTACCATTTAACATTTCCAACAGGGAATAAGTGTGCCTCTTTCTTCACATCCTCTCCAGGACTTGTTGTATTCTGTTTTATTGATAACGACCATTCTGGTGGGTGTGAGATGATATGTCCTTGTGGTTTTGACTTGCATTTACCTAATAGCCAGGGAAGTTGAGCATCTTTTCATGGGCCTCTTAACCATTTGCATTTCCTCTTCTGAGAAGTGTCTGTTCATGTCTTTTACCCATTGTATAATTGGATTGCCTGTCTTTTTGTTGTTGAGCTGGACAATCTCTTTATATATTCTGAATACTAGACATTTATCTGATATATCATTTCTAAATATTGTGTCCCATTGTGTAGGCTGTCTTTTTATTTTCCTAACAAAATTCTTTGATGCACAAAAGTGTTTACTTTTGAGGCGTTCCCATTTCTTTCTTTCTTTCTTTCTTCAATACTCATGCTTTGGGTATAAGGTCAAGGAAACCACCTCCTACGATAAGATTTATAAGATATTTCCCTATATTTTCTTCTAAACATTTTATGGTCTTAGATCTAATGTTTAGATCTTTGATACATTCTGAGTTAGTTTTTCTATAGGGTATGAGATAAGGATCCTCTTTCATTTTTTTTTGCATGTGCCAGGAATGGAAGGGAACCACCTCAACATGATAAAGGGAATATATGAAAAACCCACAGGTAACATCATCCTCAATGGGGAAAAACTGAAAACTGTCCCCTTAAGATCAGGAATAAGATGAGGATGTCCCCTATCACCATTGTTATTCAACATTGTGTTGGAATTTCTGGCCAGAACAATTAGACAAGAAAAAGAAATACAAGGCATCAAAATTGGAAAGGAAGAAGTAAAACTCTCATTGTTTGCAGATGATATGATACTATATGTCAAAAAATTCACAGTAAAACTACTAGAACTAATAAATGATTATAGCAGAGTGGCAGGTCACAAGATCAAAACTCAAAAGCCTGCAGTGTTTCTATACACTAGTAATGAACAATTTGAGGGGCTATCAAGAAAAAACAAAAAAAGATTGCATTCCCTAGGCACCACTTATTAAAGAGACTTCTGTCCCAGGTGAGTTGGCTTCACTGCCTTAAAACAGATCAATTGCAAAAGATGAAAATGTCTTTATCTGAACACTCTATTTGATTCCTTTGGTCAGTGTGTCTATCTTTTTGTCAGTACCATGCTGTTTTGACCACTGTGGCTTCGTAATATGCCTTAAAGTCAAGTAGCATGAGACCTCTGACTTCATTTTTTTTCTCAGGATAGTTTTAGCTATTTGTAGTACCCTGCCCTTCCAGATAAATTTGATTATTGACTTTTTTTTAATTTCTGAAAAGTAAGTTTTTGGGATTTTAACTGGTATTTCATTGAATCTGTAAATCCATTTAGGTAGAATTGACATCTTAATTATATTTAGTTTTCCAATCCATGAACATGGTATGCCCTTCTGTTGCTTTAGGTCTTCGGTGAGTCCTTTGACAATTTCTTGTACTTTTCTTTGCATAGGTCTTTTGTAGCTTCAGTTAAATTTACTCCTAAATATTTTATTCTTTTGATTGCAATTGTAAATGGAATTTTTTTCTTGATACCCCCTCAAATTGTTCATTACAAGTGTATAGAAACACTGCAGGCTTTTGAGTTTTGATCTTGTGACCTGCCACTCTGCTATAATCATTTATTAGTTCTAGTAGTTTTGCTGTGAATTTTTTGACATATAGTATCATATCGTCTGCAAACAATGAAAGTTTTACTTCTTCCTTTCCAATTTTGATACCTTATATTTCTTTTTCTTGTCTAATTGCTCTGGCCAGAAATTCCAACACAATGTTGAATAACAATGGTGATAGGGGACATCTTCATCTTATTCCTGATCTTAAGGGGACAGTTTTCAGTTTTTCCCCATGAGGATGATGTTACCTGTGGGTTTTTCATATATTCCCTTTATCGTGTTGAGGCAGTTCCCTTCCATTCCTGTCCTTTGAAGTGTTTTCAACAAGAAATGATGTTGAATTTTGTCAAAATGCCTTCTCTGCATCAATCAGGATGATCATATGGCTTTTCTCTTTGATTTTTTTGATATGGTGTATTACATTAATTGATTTTTTATGTTGAACCATCCTTGCATATCTTGGATGAATCCTACTTGGTCATGATGTATAATTCTTTTAATGTGCTATTGGATTCGATTTGCAAAAAAATTGGTTGAGTATTTTTGCATCTATATTCATTAGAGAGATTTGTCTGTAGTTTTCTTATAATATCTTTGTTCAACTTTGGTATGAGGGTGATATTGGATTCACAGAATGAGTTAGTTAGCTTTCATTCACCTTGAATTTTTTGAAGAGTTTGAGCAGGGTTGGTACTAATTCTTTCTTGAATGTTGGGTAGAATTCTCATGTGAAGACGTGTGGTCCTGGAATTTTCTTTTGGGGGAGCTTCTTAATGACTGATTCCATTTCTTTACTTGTGATTGATTTGTTGAGGTCATCTATTTCTTCTCAATTCAATGTTCGTTGTTCATGACTTTCTAGGAAGTTGTCCATTTCATCTACATTATTGAGTTTATTAGCACAAAGTTGTTCATATATCCTCTCATTACTTCCTTTATTTCTGCAGGGTCAGTTATTATGTTTTCTCCTCCATTTCTGATTTTACTTATTTGCATCCTCTCTCTTCTTCTTTTTGTCAACCTTTCTAAGGGTCCATCAGTCTTATTGATTTTCTCATAGAACCAACTTCTGGGTTTGTTGATTTTCTCAATTGCTTTCATGTTCTCAATTTCATTTATTTCTGCTCTAATCTTCATTATTTCTTTCCTTTTGCTTGCTTTGTGGTTAATTTGCTAATCTTTCTCTTGTAATTTCTTCCTTGACCCAGTGGTTGTTTAAGTGTGTGTTGTTGAGTCTCCGTATATTTGTGAATTTTCTGGGACTCTGCCTTTTACTGATTTCCAACTTCATTCCTTTATGATCTGAGAAAGTGTTTTGTATGATTTCAATATTTTTATATTTACTGAGACTTGCTTTGTGACCCAGCATATGGTGCATCCTTGATAATGAACCATGAGCACTTGAGAAAGAGGTATGATTGTATGTCTTCTTGTTGAATTGTTCCTTTTATTAATTCATAGTGTCCTTCTTTGCCTCTTTTAACTGTTTTACATTTGAAGTCCAATTTGTTGGATATTAGTATAGCTACTTCTGCCCTTTTATGCTTGTTACTTGCATGAAATATTTTTTTGCAAACTTTCACTTTCAACCTATGTTTATCCTTGGGTCTAAGATGCACTTCCTGTAGACAGCATATAGATGGGTCTTGTCTTTTAATCCATTCTGCCAGTCTATGTCTTTTGATTGGAGAGTTTAATCCATTAACACTTAGTACTTTTTCTAAGTGTTTTTTTCTACCATTTTGACTTTTGGAGTTTTACATGTCATATCTAATTTTTCTACTTTTTATCTTTTCTGATAGTCTTTATTTCTACACTCTTCTCCACATCTCTCTCTCCTATCTTTATGTATTTGTCTCTAGTGCTCCCTTTAGTATTTCTTGCAGAGCTATTCTCTTGGTCACAAATTCTCTCAGTGATTTTTTGTCTGAAAATATTTATTCTTCTCATCATTTTTGAAGGGCAATTTTGCTGGATACAGAATCCTTGGTTGGCAGTTTTTCTCTTTTATTACCTTAAATATATCCTCCCACTGTCTCCTTGCCTCCATGGTTTCTGCTGAGAAATCTATGCATAGTCTTTTTGGGTTTCCCTTATATGTGATGGATTGCTTTTCTCTTGCTGCTTTGAAGATTCTCTCTTTCTCTTTGACCTCTGACATTCTGATTAGTGTCTTGGAGTACATCTGTTTGGATCTATTCTGGTTGGGATATGCTGCTCTTCTTGGATCTGTAATTTTTAGTCTTTCATAAGAGTTGGGAAATTTTCAATGATAATTTCCTCCATTAGTTTTTATACTCCTTTTCCTTTCTCTTATCCTTCTGTGACACCCACTACACACATATTCATGCACTTCATGTTGTCATTCAATTCCCTGAGTCTCTGTTCATATTTTTCCATTCTTTTCCGTATAGTTTCTTTTGCCTGTCCTGTCCTCCAGTTCACTAATCCTATCTTCTGCTTCTCGAAATCTGACATTGCAGGTTTCCATTGTTTTTGTTTTCAATTCTACTACTGTGCCTTTCATTCCCATAAGTTTTGTGATTTGTTTTTCCAGACTTTAAATTTCTTCTTTTTGTTCATTCTTTGCCTCATTTATACCCTCCTTCAATTCATTGATTTGATTTTTGATGAGGATTTCCTTGTCTGTTTGAACATTCTGAATTAATTGTTTCAACTCCTGTATCTCATTTGACTGGGCTATATCTTCAATTTTCCTAGTGTGATTTGCTATTTTTTGCTGGGTTTTAGGCATTTTATTACCTTAAATAGTTTATTCTGGAGATTGTTTTAACTTTTTTTACCTAAGATTTTCTATTTGGATGACTTTGTTGTCTATCTGTTCTTTGACATTCAGTTCAGCTTATTCTAGGCCTCAAGCTTAGGTTTGTTTTACAGATCAGAGTTTTTCAGTTCTTGTTTTTTTTCCTTGCCCTGCCTGTATGGTGCATTTCCCCCTTCCTCAGGAGGATCTACCTAGGTAGTACAGACCCCAGTCAAATTTTCCCAAACCAAATTGACCTTGTTTCAGTAGAAAAGAGTCACCTGCATCAGTTTTCCCTGAGGGTGAGACCCAGCAGATTAAAAGCCTTTCTTATGAAGCCTCTGGGCCCTGCATTTTTTCTATGCTGCCCAGTATGTGGAGCTTTTCTGCCTGTGGGCCCCACAAGTATAATGTGATGTTGTTTTGTACCTTTAACTGCAGCAGACTCTCCCTGCTGGGGACATAGTTGAGATGGAGAAGAGGTTGTAGGTTGGCTTTAATTGCTTCTCTTTCCCAGATCTTGAGGTCTGAATTTCTTGAGGAAGGCAATCCACCAGAGCTGGGCCCCACCCCTCTTCTTGGAATGGCACAGGCTACAAACACTCAAATAAGCTCAATTTTGCCTATATCTGGGGCAGTTGGTGCCCATGAAAACTTGCAGCTGTATCTAAAGAGTAGTCAAGCCATAGAAACACAGAAAATCCTTTTCAGAGCAGGACCCCCATTCCTCGGGTTTGCCAATCAAGAGCTTAAGTTGGTATATTGCTCTGTGTATCTCCTGGTCCTACATGCCCCCCCCTTTCATTCAGGGCCAAGAACTTTACAAATCCAAAAAATACCTCTCCTTTTTTTTTCTTTTTCTCTCAGCCCTGCCCTCTCTGCACCAGAGTAAAAACCAGCAACCTCCACTTTTACTAAGTTCAGCTGAGCTGGGATCCTATTTTTAGGAGTCAGATTTGTTAATTAATTCCATAATTGGAGCCTGGTTGCACTTAGCTCCTGTCTTGGTAAAATCTCTTTCCTTTCTTCTCTGGGAAATAGCCTGTGGGGGAGGGGCACTGGCCATTGTATCTTGGGAAACTCATGGTTCTGGGTGGGTGTGCAACTGGACCAGTTGGTCCAGACTGGGGTATACTGTGTGTCCAGTCACTCACATGACCCCAGCAGTTGTTCTGTATTATTCTTGGCTATTTACTAGCTGCTCTGGAGGATGAACTAAATCCAAAACCTCACTAAGCCACCAATTGCTGCTCCTATACCAGCAATCAATTAATTATATTTTGATAATTGTTTTGTAATCATTGCAATATATCAGTTGTGTTTCTTCTTGAAAAAATAAAGTTTACTAACCTGCTTAATGACAGATATCATCACAAAGTGATGAAACCTGTCCCTTCAGAATGTGTTCCTTGAAATCTGCAATATCTTTGAAATTTCAGGTAGTCTATACATCAATAAGCTTTCATGATTGTTTCATATGTCATTCTAGAAATCAAAGAAGAGTATTTTTAAGCTTAGAGGATGCATTTAATAAATGATAGAAACGTTCCCTGTGTTTGGGAAATTGGAAGCAAAATTCCTCCTAGGTCTGCTGAATATTATGAAACACTAAAGAAATCCATGTGTCCTGTAAAATAAAAGAGGTTGCATGAGTTTAGACTACAATCTTAAAAGGAATTTATGTGGAAAATATGAATGAAATCTTCAGAATACATAGCAGTGCAACTACATTACCAGAACAAATAAGTCTTGAATTTGTTTTGCCTGTGGTATAATTAACTGATATGGTATTCCAATGAGAATTTTATCATGAGATAAACTGAGAAATGAAAACTAGAGGTGTAGAACTTTGTGGGTCAGGTGGAAAAAATTATGAATGCTTTACTGTCAGTCTCAGAGTTTGTGATGCAGAGGCTACAGTCCCTGAGTTTGTGACCAGGACAGGGGCACATGTTGCCCCCAACTGTGCAAGCACCCCACTAGCCTAGGTCATCTACTGCTCCACCCACAGTCCTGTGGGACATTGGATCACTTTGCCGGACAGACAGTGGTCACTACGGCAGTGGGTTGGTTGACTTCTGGGTGGGATGGATGCTTCAGTCTGGCTTTCCATCTGTTCCCAAGGCTCCAATTTTGGTTTGTCTTGGTGTCCACAGGGCTCGTGAAGGTGCTCAATGTACCAGATACATTGGGCAAGGAGTGGATTGATCTAGAGGAAGGAGACAGGAAGGCACCAAGACAAAAAGTGCATGGAAAAAGGCACTTATGGTAGCAGATGTTTTGGGCAATGGATCTCCAAATTTAACTTTCATGGACAGTTTAGCTGTCCACCATGAGTTCGCAGAATGCTCAATAAAGTGTGAGATTTTTAGTTGGTCCTGGTCAAGGTGATGACTTGATATATCACTGAGAAATTTGGACAGTGGACAAACAAATATTTCAGAACTCCCCTCGGTGAGTGGAGGAAAAGAGGAAATATTCCACATTCCCATTTGGAGATGATCTGAAATTCTGCCACGCACATGTGAACAGCAATATCTATGGGCCAGGTACTCAATCTCAGCATTCATCCCTATGAACCTAATTATAAACTGAATAGACTAAGCATCCTTAAAATTAGTTCTGAGAGTCACCAGCATAGATCATCTTTTGTACTCAGATATGGCCTGCCCTCTCTAAGCCAATTCAGCAGGTGAATGGCTATCCTCCCCTGTAGGAGGGACATGACTTCATATTGTGCAAATCTGCCTGGAAACATGGGATGCAACTCCAGGCATGAGGCAGAACTCAGCATCAAGGGATTGTGAAAGCCTGCTTGATCCAAAAAGCAAGAGACTGCTGAGACTCATAAAGTTCAGTGGCTGAGAGATTTTGAAGAGCAATCAGATGTTATCCTGGAGGTGATTCTTATGCATTACATGGAAATCCATTTTTTGTTTATGGCATAATGGTGTGGCAGGAGGGAATTGCCTGAAACTGTTGGGCAATGTTCTAGTAGCCTTGATTCTTAAAGATGATTGCTGAAAGATAGAACTTTTACCATGTGACTGTGGGATTCTGAAAAGCTTCTTTCCCTTGCTCCATTTATCCTAACAATGGAGAGATGACTGAAAAAAAAAACGTGGACAAAGAATAAATGAATTGGAGTGTGGACAATGATTCATAAAAATTGTGTATTTGGAAATTATAGTGGTGAATGACAGGGAAGAATAAGGGATAAGGTAAGTATGGGTTTTGTAATTCTTTCTGTGTCTTCTTCTTGGGTGATGCAGTGCTCTAAAAAATGATCTTGGTGATCAGTACTCCACAATGGGATGATATTAACCATCATTGGTTGTACATCAGGCATGGAGTATATGTGTGATGATTCTTCAAAAATATTAAGAAGTGAAAATCAAAGAACAAGATACAGGGATGTGCATAAATGCAGTTTTAATTCCAAAGCTCTCAGTTTCTCCATCCTGCACACTGAGGCACAGGTATGGTAAGTTTATCATCACTTGATTCTCCTCTTGGCAGTAATTAAAAGATATCCCATCAAAATATCATCACGCAAAAACATGAAAATGAAAATAAACAAACCCCTAGAACACCCAGAATACAAAGCAATCTCCCATTCAAATACTGACAACAAACAGCCCTGCTTACCTTCTGAGATCAAATGAGATGGAAACATTTCCTAGGCAAGGTCCCACTGCCAGTAGCTCCAAGAACCTGGGCTCGCGAGGGTTGTGCTGATGCGTCATCTCGGGACACTCACCACAACCCAGCACCGTTCAGCCCCTGGATGGCCCCACGCCCCCTCCTACCATGCTGCCTCATGCCCCTTGCCCCGGCCTGCACACCCCACTTGCCCGCCACAGCCTAGGGTCCTCCTGAATTCCCCAAACTCCTCGCTGAAACCGCCGGCACCCCTACCGGTCGGCCAGTCCAGTCTGCAGCTGCACAGCCGCTCTGGACCCTTCCTGGCATAGCGCACCAGCTGCCCTGTCAGCCCAGCACCCTGCCGGCCGGTGGACAGGCAGGAGCGCCCTAGGTAAGGCCAGGCGAGGGAAGGAGGAAGCCTGAGGAATGCTTGACCACCAAACACAAGGAATGTTTTCTGCTCCTAGCTCTCTGCTTTGCTGCCGTTCCCTACCCTCTGATCCTTCTGGCCCCTCCCATCTCGTCCAACCACCTCATGCGTCCTACATCCCCTGCGTCTGTGCTGTTCCTGCCTCTGCACCCCCTGTGCAGGGTGCACCACCGGCCAGGTGCCAGGGTCCACCTTTGGAATTCGCAGGCGACTCATCTGGCCGAGTAATCTTGGGGCCGTGAGGTCCCACCTTGCATGCTGCGGCACATTGAAACAACATATAGCTGTTGTTAGGTTCACGTCGGCGTCGCCCAGCAGTCTGGGCGAAATGGGGGCTCTGATCCTCTCTGCTCTGGCTGGAAACTGCAGCCAGTGCCCGAACTAGGGGTTAGAGGGTCGGGCCCTCAAGGGGAAGGAGAGAGATACCCGTGGAGCTGGCAACAGGGTTCGGGTCTCGCCATGCCAGAAGACCCGGGACCGACTGGAAAGACTGGGTTCCGGAGCCTGCATGGGATTCGCGGAGACATCGGCACCTCCGCCTCCACCACCACAGACAACAGGGCTGCTGCAGTCCGGGACGGGCCCTGGGCGGGGCCTCCTGCAAGCTCCACCTCCCGTGGGCTCCGCCCTCTGACCCAGGATCACTGGCGTTTGTGATGCAGAGGATACAGCCCCTGCCTTTGAGGCCAGGACAGGGTGCATGTTGCCCCCCACAGTGCAAGCTCCCCCAAGCCCTGGCCCTCTCGATCCCCACCCCCTCTACTGTGAGGCATCTGGATTGCCTTGCGGGACAGCTGGCAATCATTCAAGTGGTGGGTCAGTAGACTTCTAGGTGGGATGGGACCCTGGTTCCCTCGGTTCGACTGGTCTGTCTGTTTCCCAGGCCCCAATTTTCATTTGCCTTGGTGTACACAGAGTTTGCAAAGGGGCTCAATGCACCAGATGCACTGGGCACGGAGTGGAGGGGTCTGAAAGAAGGCGGCAGGGAGGTGCCAAGGCACAAAGCACCTGGATAAAGGCGCTTATTGTATCGGGTATTTTGGGCAATGGATTTCTAAACTTAAGTTTAGTGGACAGTCTGGCTGTCCACCGTGAGTTCATTAAATCCTCAGTAAGGTGTGAAATCTTGTTAGTTGGTCAAGGTCAGTGTGATGCCTTGGTATATCACTGAGTAATTTGGGCAGTGAACGCACAAAAGTTTCTGAAATTCTCTTGGGGACTGGGGCAAAAGTAGGAAATTATCAACATATGCATTTGGAGAATTTCTGAAAATTTTCCAAGCATGTGAGTAAGGCAAAATCTATGGGTCAAACACTCTATCTTGAAGTTCATCACCATGAATCTTATTCTCAAAATGGCAGGGTAAACATATTTATGATCCTACTCAACATAGATCCTCTTTACAATATGTCTAAATCCATGGATTGGATTAGTTTTAGTTTTGAAAGACAACTGTATGTCTAGGCCGTTTGTTTCTGACAAGTTTGCAAAATACAATGATTCAGGAAATAATGTCTCTTCAATAAAATTTTCTGGGGAAACTGGAAAGCCACTAGGAAAGGAATGTAAATTGATCCATATCTAACACCATATACATAAAGTGACTCTATATGCATTAAATCTTACCCATAAGAACTTAAACCATGAACTCCCAGGAGAAAATATATTGCTACAATCTATAACCTTGGATTTGGTAATCATTTCTTAGATATGACAACAAAGCATGAATAAAAAAGAAAAAATTCAGTAATTGGACTATATCAAAATTTACAATTGTTTATGTCATAGGACACTTTCAAGGTAGTGTAGAACAAATTAAACAATAAGACAAAAATAAATGCTAATTATGTATATGATAAGGTTTTAATATCCATAATATAAAAAATGAAAGAAAAAGTGAGTTAGCTCAATTTAATATTTGGATAAAGGTCTCAAATAAACATTTTCCCAAGAAAATATACAATGAACTATTAAGCACAAGGAAAGATGCTCATCATTATTGGGCATCATGGAGATGAAATAAAAACCACAGTTAATGCTACTTTGCACCCACTAGGATGCCTATTTCTTTAAAAGGATAAACATTTCTGTGAGGATTCAGAGAAATTTTAACTTTACACATTGTTGGTAGTATTGTAAAATGTTGTAGTCAGTATGAAAATTTATTTGGTTGTTCCTCTGAATTTTGAAAATCAGAATGCCATATGATATAATCTGGCAATCTCAGGCTTGGTATATACCAGAAATAATTAAAGAAAAGGACTGGAGCTGATTTTTATAAACCATGTTTATAGTACCATATTCACAAGCATCAAAAGGTGGATGTAACTTTAATGTTAATCAACAGATGATGGATACAGAAGATGTTGGATATAAATCCAATATTCTGTAGCTGCTTGTTGAGGTGTGCTTTGAAAATTATTGATTTTTTGCTTTTCTTTGCATATATCTGTTATATTTTACAACAAAAATGGCTTAAAAACTATAGCAGCTATTAGTATCAAATAAAATAAATTCCTGAAATAAAAAATTTGAGAATATTTAGTAACATAACTCACTGCTATAGAAAAGTTGATATTTGTAATAATGTTTTACTTGATATTTTCAGAATGCATACAGTTTTGATATTTAATCAAATGGTCTTTAAGATAGTTTAATATTCAGAATTTAGGAAACTCTGGTATCTGTAGATTTTTTTCCTTCCTTGCTTCAATTTTAAATTGGTTTATGGAACATTGTGCAAACAGGCTTTACAAAAATTACTTGGATTTTTTTAAATATGCCTTTGGATAAGCTAACTAAGTAATCCATTTCAGGTGGTTAAGATATCCACATGTTAATTGCAAAAATATTTGTATCTTCATATCTTCCTGAAATTAAGAAAATTTTTATTAATCAGGCCATTACTCTAGCAATGCAGTTATTTTAAAAAGCTTTCTACTTAATAATTTAAGAACACTCAGTTTTGACATTTGATCAAGTGCTGTCTAAGTTAGTGTTTAATACTTAGAATTTTAGAACTTTGCTATCTGAATTTGTAAATATTTTCCTTGTTGCCTTAATTTTAAATTGGTTTATGAATTTTATAATGCAAACACAGGTGTTATAATGATTATATGGATAATTTATTTAAATGTGCCTATGGTTAAGCTAACTAAGATATCCATTTTTGGTGTCCCTAAGTATACTGTTTCTTTTTTTATTAATTAAAAAAATTAACAACAAACAAACAAAACAATAAGATATCACTTCATTCTACATATATAATCAGTAATTCTTAATATCATAAGATATTATGATTCATCATTTCTTAGAACATTTACATCAATTTAGAAAAAGAAATAAAAAGACAACAGAAAAAGAAATAAAATTTCTCCCTCATTTTTGAAGAACAATTTTTCTGGATGTAGAAGTCTTGGTTGGCAGTTTTTCTCTTTTAGTAATTTAAATATGTCATCCCACTCTCTTCTAGCTTCCATGGTTTCTGCTGAGAAATCTACACATAGTCTTATTGGGTTTCCCTTGTATGTGATGGATTGTTTTTCTCTTGCTGTTTTCAAGATCCTCTCTTTCTCTTTGACCTCTGACATTCTAACTAGTAAGTGTCTTGGAGAATGCCTATTTGCTTCTATTCTCTTTGGGGTGCGCTGCACTTCTTGGATCTGTAATTTTAGGTCTTTCATAAGAGTTGGGAAATTTTCAGTGATAATTTCTTCCATTAGTTTTTCTCCTCCTTTTCCCTTCTCTTCTCCTTCTGGGACACCCACAACACGTATACTTGTGTGCTTCATATTGTCATTCAGTTCCCTGATCCCCTGTTCAAATTTTTCCATTCTTTTCCCTATAGTTTCTGTTTCTTTTTGGAATTCAGATGTTTCATCCTCCAATTCACTAATTCTAGCTTCTGTCTCTTTAAATCTACCATTGTAGGTATCCATTGTTTTTTCCATCTTTTCTACTTTATCCTTCACTCCCATAAGTTCTGTGATTTGTTTTTTCAGTTTTTCTATTTCTTCTTTTTGTTCAGCCCATGTCTTCTTCATGTCCTCCCTCAATTTATCGATTTGGTTTTTGAAGAGGTTTTCCACTTCTGTTCGTATATTCAGCATTAGTTGTCTCAACTCCTGTATCTCATTTGAACTATTGGTTTGTTCCTCTGACTGGGCCATATTTTCAATTCTCTCAGCGTGATCCATTATCTTCTGCTGGCGTCTGGGCATTTTGTCAGATTTCCCTGGTTGTAAGACCCCACAGATTAAAAGATTGTTCTGTTTTTCTTATCCTGCCCAGTGGTGGCGCTCGTGGCACTCATCTGTCTGCGTGTCCCACCAGTAAAAGTTGCTGTGGGTCCTTTAACTTTGGAAATCTCTTGCTGTAGGGGGGGGTTGCCAGCCGACGCAGCTTGGGGGAATGCCAATCCCAATCTCCCAGCTGGCCCGGGGATCCGCATGTGGGGAGGGTTGCCGGCCTCTGTGACTTGGGGGAACGCCTGTCCAAATTTCCCAGCCAGCCTGGGGTGCCAAGCATGGCGGGGGGTCACCAGCCGCCACAGCTTGGGGAAGTGTCTATCCACTGTTCCCAGCCAGACCGGGAAGCCATGTGTTTGGAAGGGATCCTGGTTGCCATTCTCCATGGCTTGGGGATCTCCGATTCAATTCTCCCAGCTGGACCGGGGGGCCACACGTCAGGGGGGCACTAGCCGCCATGGCTTGAGGGGACTGCCTGTTCAATTCTCCCAGCTGGCCTTGGAAGGTGGAAGGAAGGGACTCCAGCTGCCTGCCGCCCCAGCCCGGGGAATCCCATGTCCCTCTGCGATCTCACTGGAGCGGGTTCTCCCAGCCAGTCAGTCATTCCAGAATGGGGTATGCTGTCTTCTTGGTCTCTGTCGTGGCTCCTGGAGCTGTTCTGAATTGTTTCTACTTCTCTAGTAGCTGTTGTGGAGGAGGAACTAAGACCAACACGTCTTACTAAGCTGCCATCTTCTCCGGAAGTCATCAATGCCTTTGCTTTTAGTAGAGCCTATTCAGGACTCTAAATCATTTTTCCCCAGCTTATTTCTAGAAAATTTACTTTTTTGTTCTAGCAAATACATCTGCACAATCAGAACAGTAATCTGAAGGCAAATTATAAGATGTTATACAAGGAATTAAATACTATTTCACAAATTGTCAGCTATACATATGTCTCCTGGGAACAATGTTAGGTCCAACTTAGAAATCCAGCTACAAGTGGTAATCCCTCCATTTTTAGTCCCATAAAGGGTGGAAATTTTGAAGAAAGGAAATGTATGAACCCAGTCTTGCCCTCCCCCTCCTCCTGAAAGAAGGAGTGACTTATCTTGCTGGTGATTTTAAAGAAGAAATTGGTGAAGGCAAGTAGATCTGGTTCAGCCTTTCCTCCCCCTTTCTCACTCTTCCTTTTACTCTCTCATTGCTTTAATTTTTTTTAGCAAGTCTGTCCTCAGAAAATATGCCCTACTTATGGTTAGCTTATAGGAGCAGACCTGGGATAGTGGAGAGAGAGGAAGGAATGGAGTCATTCAGTTGTGCCTGAGACATATAAGTCTATTTCATTCTGAGAAAGAGTCTCTGCAATGAAACCCTTATATTAAGTTACAATAATTTTTATCTTTTTTTAAAAATAAATCTGGAATGTTCCTTTCCATATGGAGGTGGGTTGTCTTATCATAATAAATTTATTCCAAATATTCAGAATTTTTATGTGAATGGACAGAAAGCTCTAAAGTGAGACCATCAAATAGCATGCAGCATTCATTTGTATACCTGAAGCTTCACACTTCATGAGGTAGAATGATTTCATTACTGTAAATACATACTGGAACTAAACAGCATTTATTAAAAGCTTCTTATGAGGGTGGGCCATGGTGGCTCAGCAGGCAAGAATGCTTGCCTGCCATGCAAGAGGACCTGGGTTCAATTCCTGGTGCCTTCCCATGTTAAAAAAAAAAGCTTCTTATGTGCAGGTTCACTGATATATACACAATTTTAAATAGCAATCTCCATATAGGTATATTTTCTTCATTTTACATGAGAAAACTGAAACTCATGGCACATAAAAACATAGTTACACCCAAAAAGAGAGAATATGATAGAGATCACATGTTTTGAAACCAAAATTTGTCTGCCTGTTCACAATACTATGCTCTCTTCAAATGTGCTGATTCAAAATTAACAGAAAACTTCATTTCTGGAGGAGAAATTTTCAAAGGATGCAAGAGTAAGAATGAGAAGATGTGAATTCCAATTCTGTATTGGTTAGTTAGCTGCCAATTGAAAAATCAATTTTATGAATTTTTCTATAATCACCCTTGATGAAGACTTTCTCATGATACTGTAGTTCTGAAAATTGGATATATAACCTTTTCTCAAGGCCCAATCTCCACTGAATATGTTGATGTTCACTACAATTATTTTGTTCCCTATAGACAATATATTCCATAAAAACAAACAATAGGAATCGGGAAAAAGTGGTCCTTGAGTATTATGCATGATATATAAAGTAACCAGTATTTTTGACTCACAATTTGTTTCCACCAGTATTTAAACTCTATTTCAACTTAGGGAAATGCACAAGTCATTATTGTTTACTCGTGTGTTTTTTTTATTCTTTGAAATCCTTATGATGTTTGACTATGAAGAATCCATGAGTGCCTGCATGTGCACCACAGAAACACACAATACATCCCTAAACAGAAGACATACCTTTCTAGATATCCAATATGTGGTCAAATGTTGAAAGAAATATTTGTCATGGGAAAATATGATAATTTAATATTGTCAGCCTGGAAAAATCCTTTTTTTATGATTCATTGCCTTACTCTGCATGATATAAAAGCTTATCTGAGCTAAAAGATTGATAGGGGAAAAGCATAATAATGAACAGTCAATTAAAAGGTCACATTCATGAAATGGGCAATAGCCTTCCATTTTTTGCATCTCAGTTTCTGTTGGTTGCTTTTAATAATATGACATAGTAAATGATCATTTACATAAAACTATGAATCAAGGTGAAACGCATCTTCTGCAATGGGTGATCTCTAAGTACAGAGTCAGATCAAACAGGTTAAATATTTTTTAATATGTCTGTCAGGTAGAAAAGAAGGGCGTGGTTCCTCTCTTGGGAAAGCAAACTATGACGGGAAGCTTTCACATTTGAAATTTGAAAAAAAGTTAAACCTGTAAAAGGATAGGAATTTAAAGGTTTGGCAAATGAAAAAACATCTTTTGAGATGCTCCTAGAATAAAATGTTGTTGGAGACAAATACATTTGGGAAGAGTGCTTGTAACATTTCCTAGTTGAAGATTTGGATTTCATATTAGCACATACTCAAGGCTCTGAGAAGTCCTGCAGCAAGGTGCCTATTTCATTAATCACCATTGCTTTTGAAGACAAACTTTGGAGAATGAAAAATTTCAGCTGGCATTAGTATATATGAAAGTACAATTGCAAAAATAGATGAAATGATTGTCATGGCTAAGTGGGTTATATGGTGTACAGAAGAGAAACAATATCATGATCAGAATTATTCATTGACTTTATTTTAAAGAATCTCAAACTAATATAAAAGAACAACAATTAAAATTAGGGGATTAAGATAGGCTAAGGTCTGCCCCAATCAAAATGGTGAGTAAGACTCGTCAGGTCTCCAGCCCTCCACTGACACCTTGAGCATCAGCAATACCTGGCAGAAACATCTTTCTCAAAGCTTCAGAGAACAATTAAAGGACTGCAGTAGCAGGGCAAGTACTTACTAAGGCAAAGGCAAGTGGTGGGACCTCGTGGCTCCTTGGCTGACCCCTCTGTCATGCCTCACTGAATGGGCCCTGAGCTAGCTGCTTCCACTGCAGATCCCTATTCCTCATTCCAGAGAGGAGCATAGTGGGAGGAAGTGTGTCAGGCCCAGTTTATCTGGTAGTGGCTTGAGGAGTGAGGAACTCCAGAGCTTCACCTAAGTATAAAAAGTAGTTCATAGAACTCTCTTAGAGAGCCCTGTGAAAGAACAGCCAAGTTGTGCTGCCTGGGACCAAGGAACTACGGGTTGTAAGACATTCAGAGAACTGCAAAAGACCATGAGGAAAATGTTTCCTACAGAAGAGGGGACATTTATATCCATAAATATAAAGGGTAATTCCTAGGGCCACATATGTATATTCAAGACAAGGCATTTGCACAGAGAGCATCAGGGAAGCCCCTACAGTTTGGCTATTCTTCTAATTCATTGCATTGATAAGCCTTGAAGGAAAACACTGTCATACATCACCCTGAAAAGACTTGAAAAGGTATTTTTTTTCTCCTCCTCTTTTTTCTTCTTATTTTGGTTTGTTCCAGCTCATTCATACACTAGCCAGATACAGCTAAGGACTAGACAACTCAGAGTCTAAATAACAGCAATAATACAAGAAAATATAAAAGTATCCAGATTTCAACAAAGGTTACAAAACATATGAAGAAACAGGAAGTGATGGTCCAAGTAAAAAGGATTAAATCATTAGAACCATTAACACAGAAGACAAACCTGCAGCATTCAGACAGACATTTTAAAAAATGGGCTTAAATATGCTCAAAGAGTAAAATGAAAATTTGGAAAAGAATGAAAGGAAACAATAGATGATCACAAAAAGAATATCAATAAAAAGGTGAAAATTTTGAAAAGGAACTGAATACAACTGAAGAATACTCTAACAGAAATTAAAAATTCCCTAGAGGAATTCAAAGAGCAGATTGGAGCTGGCAGACATATCAGTGAATCTGATCATAAGACAAGTGAAATCTTTCAGTCTGTAGAATAGAAAAAAGAATAAACAGAGCCTGTGGTACCTATGAGATACCATCAATTGTACCAAAGTACATGTGGCATGAGTACCAAAGTATAAGAGGGAAGGGGTTATAAAGAATAATTGAATCAATAATGGCTGAAAACTTCCAAATGTAGTGAAAGACATGAATATACACATAGAAGATGCTCAGTGAACTTCAGACAGGAAATATCTAAACAGACACACTGCAGCATATTGTAGTCAAACCATTGAATGTGAAAGAGAATTCTGAAAGCAGCAAGAGAGAAGCAACATGTTGCATACAGAGGACCCTCAATAAGATTAAGTGCTAATTTCTCATCAGAAACCATGGGTGCAAGAAGGTAGCATGACGACATTAAAAGTGCTGGGAACAAAAAACTGCTTAACAAACATTCTATAACTAGCAAAACTTTCTTTAAAAAATGAGGGAGTGATTAGGACATTTCCAGATAAAAAAACCATCTAGAGTTCATCACCACTTGACCAGGCCCTACAAGACCTGCAAAGAGAGTTTTGCAGTTTGAAAAGAAAGGAAAATAGACTATAGATTAAAACCACATAAAGAAATAAAAATTTCTGGTGAGGGTACTAAAGAGGCAAATACAATGCCAGTACTACAGTATTCTGGTTTGTAATTCCAACTTTCATTCTCACAGAATCTAAAAGGCAAATGCATACAATGAAATGATAAATCAGTGGTTTGGGCTCATGAAATATAGATGTAATTTGTGACAAGGGCTACACAGAGGTGGGAGTAGGAGGGTTATAGGAACACACTTTGTGTATATTATTGAGGCAAAGTTGCTATCAAAGAAAAGGACATTGTTATGGATTTAGGATGTTAAATTTAAGCCCCATTTTCTACATAGAAATTATTGAAGAATATGCCAGCCCATAGGGACAGATATTAGACTACATGTTGTCAGGGGAATGGGGCAGAGGAAATGGTAACTTAATCCATAATGGGTGTAAGGAGGGGCAAAAGTGGCAAAATGTTGAAATTGGTGGACCCAGTTATCTGGGTGAGGTAGTTAGGGGTATGATAGATTTCTCTATATTGAGTTTGTATCATTTTTTTAACTGCCCTGTAAGTTTGAAAGTATTTCAAGCTAAAACATTATAGAAAAAAACAAAAAGGTTAAGAACAAACTATGTTTACAACATTACCACAATGAGAAGTCACAATACTTAGGAAATAATAGCATAATTTAATTTATGTAAACATAACATTCACATTTACATAAACAATAGTATTACATTTAAAATCATGCATGAATTTTATTAATGGACCCATTAAAAATGGAGACATAATGCAACAGATTTCATTACAGCCTTCCAAAGTATTTCAGTAAACATTCCTCACAAATGTGTTTTTAGTATCAAATGTTAAATTCTGGAACTTGAACTATCTGCTTCCCATCAGCAACTTTAAAGTATGCCAATTCAAATCTAGGAAGTATTCAGGCAATACTGAAAATTTTCCCATTACAATGCCAATAACAACAGCAAAATCATCCTGTGGTTTTAGAATTAAACTGAATTCACTGAACCTCTATTTTAAAGGATTATGCTAATTTCATTCTGCTCTTAGATATTACCTTGAGAAAGAAAAAAACTGGGAAAAGAAGAATTACCTTGCTTGGGAAAGCATTGCTATGATATTCATAGGCAGCTATCCATGGGGACTTGGAATACAAAGCTGTTTTTTTTATTGTGCAGTGCTAAAGTTCCAGCAATAGTCCTCATTTCCTCTGTCTTATGTATCTTCCACACACTGTTTTCACTTACTTTAGCTGACACAGCAGCTTGAAAGAAAGAACATTTTCACTTCATTCTTTTGTAAGTTTGGCTATACAAAAAGGTTGAAGATAAAAGTCAGCTTAATATGCAACAGTCATATCAGTTACAGTGCTCTTGTAAGTGATTTGTGTTGAGGTCATAGCATAAGCCAGTCATTTCAAATCAAAGTATTCATCTTCCCAAATGCATTAAGTTTAAAGCTAATTTACAGTATGAAATTCAGGATATATTTCTGGAGTGATATAAAAGTGTAATAAAAATCTAAATGTAGCAACATCATGTCTGGGCTTTGTTCCTAATGAATGAGTGCTTTCTTATTGAACAGAAGTAGGTGGCATGATTTAACTAAGTTATATTGCCCAAATCCAGTAGAATTTTACCAAGGTCTCATCAGATTCTTAGGAGAAGTACATGAACCTTTTCACAAATAACATGCATTTATTATTAGAAATTCAGCTAGCATATAAATCATTTGATTACTGGAAGGAAACAGAGAACAGATAAGAGATATCAAGTCTGAATATCAATGAGTTCTGTGACCTCAAACAAGTCACTTTACTTCTTTAGGTCATACTTTCTCTTCTATAAGATGAGGAGGTTAAACTACATCTGGACCCCTTAAAGATATTAAAATGAAGTTCACAGATAAAGCAACCACCTATGCAATTCATTTCAAAAAATCAATATAATGCACAGACTATAACATAAAAGAGAAAAGAAATGTTTTTTCCACAATAATATACATTTAACTATATAAATGCTAAAGCACAACTACATAGAAGAGAGAGTGAAGTCATCAGATGCTCACTCTTACAAGGAATCAGACTGAATGACAGAGCAGCAAATGCAAACTAATACGGGTGTTGTGGAATTCAAATACCATTACTGCCATTTCTGTCAGTAAACACCTTTTCTAGAGTGGTGAATAAAGCAAAACTCAGTATTTTATCATTTCACATGGCACTTGCATTCTTGGAAAGTTCATTATATTTTAAAACTACACTGTCATGGTTAGGGACAGGTGTCAATTTGGCCAAGTTGTGGTACCTGTTCATCTGATTGGGCAAGCGCTGACCTGTCTGTTGCAATGAGGACATTTCATAGGATTAGGTCATGATCACGTCAGCTACATCCACAGCTGATTCCATTTGTAATCAGCCAAAGGGGAGTGTCTTCTGCAATTAGTGATGCTAAATGCAATCATGGGAAGCCTTTTAAGGAGGACTCAGAGGAGACAGGTTGCATTCCTGCTTTGGCTGGTGAGCCTCTCCTGTGGAGTTCATCCAGGCCATCCATTGGAGTCATCAGCTTTGCAGCCTGCCCTGTGGATTTTGGACTCTGCATTCCTACGGTCATGTGAGACACTTTCATAAATTTTATATTTGCAAGTGTTCCCTGTTGATTCTGTTTCTCCAGAGAACCCTAACTAATACATCTTGGCACCAGGAGTGGTTCTTAAGGAA
Source organism: Tamandua tetradactyla (assembly GCF_023851605.1). Taxonomy (NCBI): domain Eukaryota; kingdom Metazoa; phylum Chordata; class Mammalia; order Pilosa; family Myrmecophagidae; genus Tamandua; species Tamandua tetradactyla. Next base: position 470,320 of record NW_027518404.1, on the reverse strand, counting down.
CAGAATCTTAAAAATGGATTTTTATGGCGACCTCCCTACCCCCTCTCTCTCTCCGCCGGACCGCCGCGCGGCGCACGCGCCCCGCAGCAGCCGAGCCGCCCGACCTCCCTACCCCCTCTCTCTCTCCGCCGGACCGCCGCGCGGCGCACGCGCCCCGCAGCAGCCGAGCCGCCCGACCTCCCTACCCCCTCTCTCTCTCCGCCGGACCGCCGCGCGGCGCACGCGCCCCGCAGCAGCCGAGCCGCCCGACCTCCCTACCCCCTCTCTCTCTCCGCCGGACCGCCGCGCGGCGCACGCGCCCCGCAGCAGCCGAGCCGCCCGACCTCCCTACCCCCTCTCTCTCTCCGCCGGACCACCGCACGGCGCACGCGCCCCGCAGCAGCCGAGCCGCCCGACCTCCCTACCCCCTCTCTCTCTCCGCCGGACGGCCGCGCGGCGCACGCGCCCTGCAGCAGCCGAGCCGCCCGACCTCCCTACCCCCTCCCCCCCCTCCTGCTCCGGCTGCTCTCCAACCAACACGGTGCCCTCTTCCCCCGCCTTCACCGTGCTCCTCCGCCACCAGCCTCGACAGCCTTGCCGCCCTCACCTTTCCTCCTCCAGAACAACTACTGGGGGAGTGGAGATAATACAGAGCAGCTCCCGGAGCCACGAGGGAAATCAAAGGGACAGCGTACCCCATCCTGGAACGGCTGACTATCTGGGAGAACCAGCTCCGGTGAGATCACCAAGGGGCACGGGCTTTCCTGGGTGGGACAGCAAGCGACTGGAGTCCCTCCCTTCCACCTTCCCAGGCCAGCTGGTAGAATTGGACAGGCGGTCCCCTTAGGCCGCGGCGGCTGGTGCCCCCACCACACGAGGCCCCCCGGAACAACTGAGATAGTTGGGTCGGAAATCCCCAGACTGCGGAGAACAGTGACCGGGGGATCCCTTCCAAACACGTGACTCCCCCGTCGGCTGGGAGCAGTGCACTCTCCCGGGCTGCGACAGCTGGCGCCCTCCCGCCACGCTTGGTCCCCCGGGCCGACTAGCTAGTTTGGCCGGACGCTCTCCTGTGCTGCGACAGCCGGCGACCCTCCCCGCGTTTGGAACCCCGGGCCAGCTGGCATTCTTCCGGGACGCTTCGGTTGCCGGGCCTCCCCTACGGCGAGAGTTTTCCAGAGTTGAGGGACCCACAGCAACTTTCGCTGGTGGAACCCACAGACAGGCGTGTGCCACGTGTGCCACCTACTGGGCACGATAGGAAGAACAGAACCCAGAGACTGCGCAGAAAAATCTTTCAACCTGTGGGGTCGAACACCCGGGGAAATCTGACTAAATGCCCAGACGCCAGCAGAAGATAACGGATCACGCTCAGAAAATTGAACATATGGCCCAGTCAAACGAAGAAACCAATAGTTCAAATGAGATACAGGAGCTGAAACAACTAATGCTGAATATACGAACAGAAATGGAAAACCTCTTCAAAAACGAAATCGATAAATTGAGGGAGGACATGAAGAAGACATGGGCTGAACATAAAGAAGAAATAGAAAAACTGAAAAAACAAATCACAGAACTTATGGAAGTGAAAGATAAAGTAGAAAAGATGGAAAAAACAATGGATACCTACAATGACAGATTTAAAGAAACAGAAGATAGAATTAGTGATTTGGAGGATGAAACATCTGAACTCCAAAAAGAAACAGAAACTATCCGGAAAAGAATGGAAAAATTTGAACAAGGTATCAGGGAACTCAAGGACAATGTGAACCGTACAAATATACGTGTAGTGGGTATCCCAGAAGGAGAAGAGAAGGGAAAAGGAGGAGAAAAACTAATGGAAGAAATTATCACTGAAAATTTCCCAACTATTATGAAAGACCTAAAATTACAGATCCAAGAAGTGCAGCGCACCCCAAAGAGATTAGACACAAATAGGCGTTCCCCAAGACACTTACTAGTTAGAATGTCAGAGGTCAAAGAGAAAGAGAGGATCTTGAAGGCAGCGAGAGAAAAACAATCCGTCACATACAAGGGAAACCCAATAAGACTATGTGTAGATTTCTCAGCAGAAACCATGGAAGCTAGAAGACAGTGGGATGATATATTTAAGTTACTAAAAGAGAAAAACTGCCAGCCAAGACTCCTATATCCAGCAAAATTGTCCTTCAAAAATGAGGGAGAATTTAAAACATTCTCAGACAAAAAGTCACTAAGAGAATTTGTGACCAAGAGACCAGCTTTGCAAGAAATACTAAAGGAAGCACTAGAGTCAGATACAAAAAGACAGAAGAGAGAGACATGGAGAAAAGTGTAGAAAGAAGGAAAGACAGATATGATATATATAATACAAAAGGCAAAATGGTAGAGGAAAATATTATCCAAACAGTAATAACTCTAAATGTCAATGGACTGAATTCCCCAATTAAAAGACATAGACTGGCAGAATGGATTAAAAAACAGGATCCTTCTATATGCTGTCTACAGGAAACACATCTTAGACCCAAAGATAAATATAGGTTGAAAGTGAAAGGATGGGAAAAGATATTTCATGCAAACAACAACCAGAAAAGAGCAGGAGTGGCTATACTAATATCCAACAAATTAGACTTCAAATGTAAAACAGTTAAAAGAGACAAAGAAGGACACTATATACTAATAAAAGGAACAATTAAACAAGAAGACATAACAATCATAAATATTTACGCACCGAACCAGAATGCCCCAAAATACGTGAGGAATACACTACAAACACTGAAAAGGGAAATAGACACATATACCATAATAGTTGGAGACTTCAATTCACCACTCTCATCAATGGACAGAACATCTACACAGAGGATCAATAAAGAAATAGAGAACCTGAATATTACTATAAATGAGCTTGACTTAACAGACATTTATAGGACATTACATCCCACAACAGCAGGATACACCTTTTTTTCAAGTGCTCATGGATCATTCTCAAATATAGACCATATGCTGGGTCACAAAGCAAGTCTTAACAAATTTAAAAAGATTGAAATCATACACAACACTTTCTCGGATCATAAAGGAATGAAGTTGGAAATCAATAATAGGCGGAGTGCCAGAAAATTCATAAATACATGGAGGCTCAACAACACACTCTTAAACAACAAGTGGGTCAAAGAAGAAATTGCAAGAGAAATTAGTAAATACCTAGAGGCAAATGAAAATGAAGACACAACATATCAAAACTTATGGGATGCAGCAAAGGCAGTGCTAAGAGGGAAATTTATTGCCCTAAATGCCTTTATCAGAAAAGAAGAAAAGGCAAAAATGCAGGAATTAACTGTCCACTTGGAAGAACTGGAGAAAGAACAGCAAACTAATCCCAAAGCAAGCAAAAGGAAAGAAATAACAAAGATTAGAGCAGAAATAAATGAAATTGAAAACATGAAAACAATAGAGAAAATCAATAAGACCAGAAGTTGGTTCTATGAGAAAATCAACAAGATTGATGGGCCCTTAGCAAGATTGACAAAAAGAAGAAGAGAGAGGATGCAAATAAATAAGATTAGAAATGAAAGAGGAGACATAACTACTGACCTCACAGAAATAAAGGAGGTAATAACAGGATACTATGAACAACTTTACGCTAATAAATACAACAATTTAGAAGAAATGGACAGGTTCCTGGAAAGACATGAACAACCAACTTTGACTCAAGAAGAAATAGACGACCTCAACAAACCAATCACAAGTAAAGAGATTGAATTAGTTATTCAAAAGCTCCCTAAAAAGAAAAGTCCAGGACCAGACGGCTTCACATGTGAATTCTATCAAACATTCCAGAAAGAATTAGTACCTACTCTCCTCAAACTCTTCAACATAATCGAAGTGGAGGGAAAACTACCTAATTCATTCTATGAAGCCAACATCACCCTCATACCAAAACCAGGCAAAGATATTACAAAAAAAGAAAACTACAGACCAATCTCTCTAATGAATACAGATGCAAAAATCCTCAATAAAATTCTAGCAAATCGTATCCAGCAACACATTAAAAGAATTATACATCATGACCAAGTAGGATTCATCCCAGGTATGCAAGGATGGTTCAACATAAGAAAATCAATTAATGTAATACACCATATCAACAAATCAAAGCAGAAAAATCACATGATCATCTCAATTGATGCAGAGAAGGCATTTGACAAGATTCAACATCCTTTCCTGCTGAAAACACTTCAAAAGATAGGAATACAAGGGAACTTCCTTAAAATGATAGAGGGAATATATGAAAAACCCACAGCTAATATCATCCTCAATGGGGAAAAATTGAAAACTTTCCCCCTAAGATCAGGAACAAGACAAGGATGTCCACTATCACCACTATTATTCAACATTGTGTTGGAAGTTCTAGCCAGAGCAATTAGGCAAGAAAAAGAAATACAAGGCATCAAAATTGGAAAGGAAGAAGTAAAACTATCACTGTTTGCTGACGATATGATACTATATGTAGAAAACCCAGAAAAATCCACAACAAAATTACTAGAGCTAATAAATGAGTACAGCAAAGTAGCAGGCTACAAGATCAGCATTCAAAAATCTGTAGCTTTTCTATACACTAGTAATGAACAAGCTGAGGTAGAAATCAAGAAACGAATCCCATTTACAATCGCAACTAAAAGAATAAAATACCTAGGAATAAATTTAACCAAAGAGACAAAAAACCTATATAAAGAAAACTACAAAAAACTGTTAAAAGAAATCACAGAAGACCTAAATAGATGGAAGGGCGTACCGTGTTCATGGATTGGAAGACTAAATATAGTTAAGATGTCAATCCTACCTAAATTGATTTACAGATTCAATGCAATACCAATCAAAATCCCAACAACATATTTTTCAGAAATAGAAAAACCAATAAGCAAATTTATCTGGAAGGGCAGGGTACCCCGAATTGCTAAAAACATCTTGAGGAAAAAAAACGAAGCTGGAGGTCTCGCGATGCCTGACTTTAAGGCATATTATGAAGCCACAGTGGTCAAAACAGCATGGTATTGGCATAAAGATAGATATATCGACCTATGGAATCGAATAGAGTGCTCAGATATAGACCCTCTCATCTATGGACATTTGATCTTTGATAAGGCAGTCAAGCCAACTCACCTGGGACAGAACAGTCTCTTCAATAAATGGTGCCTAGAGAACTGGATATCCATATGCAAAAGAATGAAAGAAGACCCATCTCTCACACCCTATACAAAAGTTAACTCAAAATGGATCAAAGATCTAAACATTAGGTCTAAGACCATAAAACAGTTAGAGGAAAATGTTGGGAGATATCTTATGGATCTTACAACTGGAGGTGGTTTTATGGACCTTAAACCTAAAGCAAGAACACTGAAGAAGGAAATAAATAAATGGGAGCTTCTCAAAATTAAACACTTTTGTGCATCAGAGAACTTCATCAAGAAAGTAGAAAGACAGCCTACACAATGGGAGACAATATTTGGAAATGACATATCAGATAAGGGTCTAGTATCCAGAATTTATAAAGAGATTATTCAACTCAACAACAAAAAGACAGCCAACCCAATTACAAAATGGGAAAAAGACTTAAACAGACACCTACCAGAAGAAGAAATACGGATGGCCAAGAGGCACATGAAGAGATGCTCAATGTCCCTGGCCATTAGAGAAATGCAAATCAAAACCACAATGAGATATCATCTCACACCCACCAGAATGGCCATTATCAACAAAACAGAAAATGACAAGTGCTGGAGAGGATGCGGAGAAAGAGGCACACTTATTCACTGTTGGTGGGAATGTCAAAGGGTGCAACCACTGTGGAAGGCAGTTTGGCGGTTCCTCAAAAAGCTGAATATAGAATTGCCATACGACCCAGCAATACCATTGCTAGGTATCTACTCAAAGGACTTAAGGGCAAAGACACAAACGGACATTTGCACACCAATGTTTATAGCAGCGTTATTTACAATTGCAAAGAGATGGAAACAGCCAAAATCTCCATCAACAGAAGAGTGGCTAAACAAACTGTGGTATATACATACGATGGAATATTATGCAGCTTTAAGACAAGATAAACTTATGAACCATGTAATAACATGGATGGACCTAGAGAATATTATGCTGAGTGAATCCAGCCAAAAACTAAAGGACAAATACTGTATGGTCCCACTGATGTGAACGGACATTCGAGAATAAACTTGAAATATGTCATTGGTAACAGAGTTCAGCAGGAGTTAGAAACAGGGTAAGACAATGGGTAATTGAAGCTGAAGGGATACAGATTGTGCAACAGGACTAGATACAAAAACTCAAAAATGGACAGCACAATAATACCTAATTGTAAAGTAATCATGTTAAAATACTGAATGAAGCTGCATCTGAGCTATAGGGTTTTTTTTTGTTTTTGTTTGCTTGTTGGTTTGTTTGTTGTTGTTGTTTTTTACTATTACTACTACTTTTATTTCTTTTCTTTATACTAACATTTTATATCTTTTTCTGTTGTGTTGCTAGTTCCTCTAAACTGATGCAAATGTACTAAGAAACAATGATCATGCATCTATGTGATGATGTTAAGAATTACTGAGTGCATATGTAGAATGGTATGATTTCTAAATGTTGTGTTAATTTCTTTTTTTTCTTTCCGTTAATAAAAAAAAAAAAAATGGATTTTTATGAATGGTTTTCTACTCTGACTGGGCTCAGAGACACTAAGGACTCTGATTCCCATAATCAGAATGACACTCCCAATCCATGGACTGAGTTGGCAAAGGAGATAGTAAAAATATCATCATTCGATTCTCCTAATGCTTCGCTTGTACGAAGCCAGACTCTGGGGGATAAAGTTTTTGACACCTTTACAGAGTTTTGTAGAAATAAGAGTTATAGAGATGTTGGTTGGTTGTTGTTAGATACACTGTCTACATTAAAGGGTGAAAGGGATGGGCTTAAGGCTTCAAACAAGAAGCTTAAGTGCCGTCTGAAAGATGTAGAGGTTTCTATGAGTATCCTGAAGGAAAATTTTATTTCCTGTAGCCGTAGACTTGAGATCTCTGAAAATCAGACTCAGAATCTTATTGTTAGAGTAGCAACTTTACAACATAAACTGAAATCTCAGTCTTGCATGGTGTCTACCGTTAAAGTGAGGGCATTGATTGGAAAGGAGTGGGACCCTGAAAAATGGGATGGTGACATATGGATTGATAATGATGTTGGGGGTGAGGTTGAAACCCTAGACCATGCTGAGCCTTCTTTAGATAACCCTGTAATAGTCTGCCCTGAGGACATAGCCGCCCCACCACCAGCCTGCCTTGAGGAATTGGTCACCCAACCTCCTCCTGAAGGGATTAGCCCTAGAGTTATTAATCCTGTTTCACCAGATGAAACTGCAAATGAAAGCCCTGAAGCAAATGGCTTGGAAGATATTTCTAATTCTTTTCATGACCCACCCCCACCACCCCTCATTTCCTCTAGACCTATAACTAGGCTAAAGTCCCAACAGGCCCCTAAAGGTGAGGTACAAAGTATCACACATGAGGAGGTACGTTACACTCCAAAAGAACTGTGTGAGTTTTCCAATTTATATAGACAGAAATCAGGGGAATATGTGTGGCAATGGATTTTAAGAGTGTGGGATAATGGTGAGAGGAATATAAGGCTGGATCAGGCTGAATTTATTGATATGGGCCCACTAAGCAGAGATTCTGCATTCAATGTTATAGCTCGAGCAGTTAGAAAAGGTGTTAACAGCTTGTTTGGGTGGTTGGTTGAAACATGGATCAAAAGGTGGCCAACATTACCTGAGGTTGAAATGCCAGAACTGCCCTGGTATAATGCAGATGAGGGGATCCAGAGGCTTAGAGAAATTGGGATGTTAGAGTGGATTTATCATGCAAAGCCTGCTCTTACACCCCAGGAATGGCCAGAGGATGCACCTTTTACCAGAACAGTGAGGAATAAATTTGTGAGACTAGCACCATCATCCGTCAAGAGCTCTGTGGTTGCACTTCTCTGTAGGTCAGATATTACTGTAGGAACTGCTGTCACTGAGCTGGAATCCTTAAACACAATGGGGATGACAGGATCCCGAGTTGGCAGAAGCCAGGTGGCAGCACTTAATCACCAAAGACAGGGTAGACGCGGCTATTATAATAGGCAACAAACTCAAAGGAGGCATCAAAATTATATGACACGCAGAGATTTGTGGCATTGGCTAGTAAATCATGGGGTGCCTAGAAATACAATAGAAGGGCAGTCTACTAAATTCTTGTTGGAGGTGTATAAACAAAAGAGTTCTAGGTCAAGTGAACAGAAGTCTAACCTGAATTACAAAAACACAGAGTCACGGCCCCTTAATCAATTTCCAGACTTGAAACAGTTTACAGACCCTGAGCCCCTTGAATGAAGGGGAGGCCAGGTCCCTCTGGGGGAGAAACCTGTTACACTGCCACAAATTTATACTGTTAACCTTCCCCTAAGTCTTCCCCAAGGAGACCGACGGCCTTTTACCAGGGTAACTGTGCATTGGGGAAAAGGAAATGATCAGATATTTTGGGGGATTATTAGACACTGGTTCAGAAGTGACATTAATTCCAGGGGACACAAAACGTCACTCTGGACCACCAGTCAGAGTGGGGGCTTATGGAGGCCAGGTGATCAATGGAGTTTTAGCTCAGGTCCGTCTCACAGTGGGTCCAGTGGGCCCCCGGACCCATCCTGTAGTTATTTCCCCAGTTCTGGAATGTATAATTGGCATAGACATACTGAGCAACTGGCAGAATCCCCACATTGGTTCTCTAACTCGTGCAGTGAGGGCTATTATGGTGGGAAAGGCCAAGTGGAAGCCACTAGAACTGCCCCTACCAAGCAAAATAGTAAATCAAAAGCAATACCGTATTCCTGGAGGGATTGCAGAGATTACTGCCACTGTTAAGGACTTGAAAGATGCAGGGGTGGTGATTCCCACCACATCCCCGTTCAACTCTTCTATTTGGCCTGTGCAGAAAACAGATGGGTCTTGGAGAATGACAGTGGATTATCATAAACTCAACCAGGTGGTAATTCCAATTGCAGCTGCTCTTCCAGATGTAGTATCATTGCTTGAGCAAATCAATACATCCCCTGGTACCTGGTATGCAGCTATTGATCTGGCAAATGCTTTCTTCTCAATAGCTATTAGTAAGGACCACCAGAAACAGTTTGCTTTCAGCTGGTAAGGTCAGCAATATACTTTCACTGTCCTACCTCAGGGGTATATCAACTCTCCAGCCCTATGTCATAATCTAGTTCTCAGAGACCTTGATAATTTCTCCCTCCCACAAAACATCACACTGGTCCATTATATTGATGATATCATGTTGATTGGACCTAGTGAGCAAGAAGTAGCAACTACTCTAGATTTACTGGTAAGGCATTTGCATGTCAGAGGATGGGAGATAAATCCAACAAAAATACAGGGGCCTTCCACCTCAGTAAAATTTTTAGGTGTCCAGTGGTGTGGGGCATGTCCAGATATCCCTTCCAAGGTGAAGGATAAATTGATGCATCTGGCCCTTCCCACATCCAAAAAGAGGCACAATGCCTAGTTGGTCTTTTTGGATTTTGGCAACAACATATTCCTCATTTGGGTGTGTTACTCCGGCCCATTTATCGAGTGACCAGAAAAGCTGCTAATTTTATTGGGGACCTGAACAAGAGGAGGCTCTGCAACAGATCCAGGCTGCTGTGCAAGCTGCTCTGCCACTTGGGCCATATGATCCAGCAGATCCAATGGTGCTGGAAGTGTCAGTGGCAAATAGAGATGCTCTCTGGAGCCTTTGGCAGGCCCCTATAGGAGAATCACTATGCAGACCCTTAGGATTTTGGAGCAAAGCCTTACCATCTGCTGCAGATAACTACTCTCCTTTTGAGAAACAGCTTTTGGCCTGCTACTGGACCTTAGTAGAGACTGAATGCTTAACCATGGACCACCAAGTTATCATGAGACCTGAGTTGCCTATCATGAGTTGGGTGTTGTCTGACCCACCAAGCCATAAAGTTGGGCGTGCACAGCAGCACTCTATTGTAAAGTGGAAATGGTATACACGAGATAGAGCCAGAGCAGGTCCTGAAGGCACAAGTAAGTTACATGAAGAAGTGGCACAAATGCCCATGGTTTCCACTCCTGCTGCCACATTACCTTCTCTTTCCCAGACCAGAGCTATGGCCTCTTGGGGAGTTCCTTACAGTGAATTGACTGAGGAAGAGAGAACTCGGGCCTGGTTTACAGATGGTTCAGCACGATATGCAGGTACCACCCGAAAGTGGACAGCTGCAGCATTACAACCCCTTTCTGGGGTGTCCTTGAAGGACAGTGGTGAGGGGAAATCCTCCCAGTGGGCAGAACTTCGAGCAGTGCACCTGGTTGTTCATTTTGCTTGGAAGGAAAACTGGCCAGAGGTGCATTTGTATACTGACTCATGGGCTGTTGTTAGTGGTTTGGCTTGATGGTCAGGGACTTGGAAAGACCATAATTGGAAAATTGGTGACAAAGAGGTCTGGGGAAGAAGTATGTGGATAGACATTTCTGAGTGGGCAAAAAATCTGAAGATATTTGTGTCCCATGTGAATGCACACCAGAGGGTGACTTCAGCAGAGGAAGATTTTAATAATCAAGTGGATAAGATGACCCGTTCTATGGATACCAGTCAGTCTCTTTCCCCAGCAACTCCTGTTATTGCCCAATGGGCTCATGAACAAAGTGGTCATGGTGGTAGGGATGGAGGTTATGCATGGGCTCAGCAACATGGACTTCCACTCACCAAGGCTGACCTGGCTACAGCCACTGCTGAGTGCCCAATCTGCCAGCAGCAGAGACCCACACTCAGCCCCCAATATGGCACCATTCCCCGAGGTGACCAGCCAGCTACATGGTGGCAGGTTGATTACATTGGACCACTCCCTTCATGGAAGGGGCAGCGATTTGTTCTAACTGGAATAGACACATACTCTGGATATGGGTTTGCTTTCCCTGCATGCAATGCTTCTGCCAAAACTACTATCCGTGGGCTTACAGAATGCCTTATCCATCGTCATGGTATTCCACATAGCATTGCTTCGGATCAAGGAACATACTTCACAGCAAATGAAGTGCGAGAATGGGCACATGCTCATGGAATTCTCTGGTCTTACCATGTTCCCCATCATCCAGAAGCTGCTGGATTGATAGAACGGTGGAATGGCCTTTTGAAAACTCAATTACGGTGCCAACTAGGTGGCAAAAACTTGAAAGGCTGGGGTAATGTTCTCCAGGAAGCTGTGTATGCTCTGAATCAGCGTCCGCTGTATGGTGCTGTTTCTCCCATAGCCAGGATCCATGGGTCCAGGAACCAAGGGGTGGAAATGGGTGTGGTACCACTCACTATTACTCCTAGTGATCCACTAGGAAAATTTTTGCTTCCTGTCCCTGCTACCCTGAGTTCTGCTGGTCTACAGGTTTTAGTTCCAAAATGGGGTGTGCTTTCTCCAGGAGAAACAACAGTGACACCACTGAACTGGAAGTTAAGATTGCCACTTGGCCACTTTGGGCTACTTATGCCTCTGGATCAACACACCAAGAAGGGGATTACATTATTGTCTGGGGTAATTGACTCTGACTATCAGAAGGAAGTAGGACTGCAACTACATAATGCAGGTAAAGAAGAGTTTTCTTGGAATATAGGAGACCCCCTGTGGCGTCTATTAGTACTACCATGCCCTGTGATTAAAATCAATGGAAAACTGCAACAACACAATCCAGGCAGGACCACTAATGGCTCTGAGACTTCAGGAATGAAGGTTTGGGTCACCCCACCAGGCAAAGAACCACGGCCAGCTGAAGTGCTTGCTGAGGGGAAAGGGAACATGGAATGGGTAGTGGAAGAAGGTAGTGATAAATATGAACTTCGACCACGTGATCAGTTACAGAAATGAGGACTGTAATGCTGTTTTTTTGTGTTATACTATTTAAGTTGTAAGATATCAAGTTTAAGAATGAATGTTGCCCAAGGATTTGCATGCTATTCTGGACAGATTTAATGTGTTTCCTGTTATATGCAGGACAGTTGAGTATTGTCAGGTAAAAGAAAAAATGTGTGCTTATTTGTTTTCATTTGGAAATTAAGTATGGTCTAAGGTGATATATATATATATATATATGCCAAGTTGACAAGGGGTGGACTGTCATGGTTAGGGACAGGTGTCAACTTGGCCAAGTTGTGGTACCTGTTCATCTGATTGGGCAAATGCTGACCTGTCTGTTGCAATGAGGACATTTCATAGGATTAGGTCATGATCACGTCAGCTACATCCACAGCTGATTCCATTTGTAATCAGCCAAAGGGGAGTGTTTTCTGCAATTAGTGATGCTAAATCCAATCATGGGAAGCCTTTTTAAGGAGGACTCAGAGGAGACTCGTTGCATTCCTGCTTTGGCTGGTGAGCCTCTCCTCTGGATTTCATCCAGGCCATCCATTGGAGTCATCGGCTTCGCAGCCTGCCCTGTGGATTTTGGACTCTGCATTCCTACGGTCACATGAGACACTTTCATAAATTTTATATTTGCAAATGTTCCCTGTTGATTCTGTTTCTCTAGAGAACCCTAACTAATACATACACAAAGACTAAATTGTGCTTTTTTTTCAAATGGAGATGGGTCTAAGCTCAGATATTTGTAAGACTATATTCAATGGTGGAAAAAAAATCTGCACAGATGTGAAGACATTTGGCATCCCTTGGGACTGCCATTACACATGAGTGGAACCCAGTGATAAATAGTATATTGGCCCTTAAAAAGCTTTGATTTGTAGTGTTTGTCAATTTGCATGGTGTAAATAAAGCTGCCATGAAGAATTTCAACCTACCAACTCATGTCATTGCATGCAGAACTGGGGTATCAGACCTTGTGACACCTGGTTCTAAGACCATGGATAAAATCATTTAACCATTGCTTTAACTAAAAATACTACTGATTTCCCAAACATCTCTTTTATGAAGCCCTGAACAATATGATGTGCTGATTAACACTACCATTCCTTATTATAAAACACACTTAAAGAATTTTATTGCCTCTAATTTTGACACTATTAGTCATTTTTTTCCATATTCAATGCTATCCAGTACTAGGATTATTAGATAAATTATTACTTTTTTAAATTATTTCTTTTCAGTGTCACTCATTTAATAAAAAAAATCCCATTCCCCAAACATCCCCCCATTCATTCACTAAGCGTTTATCAGCATCAGGTTCTAATCTTGGTTGTACAACAAGAAACTCTATTGTCCTCAAGCATCACAGAGGGGAATGAAAACATAAAAACACTTCTTGAAAGAAATAGTGTTTGATAGAGTTAGTAAAAGAGATATATGTTGATTGGAGAATTGACTATTATATAGGCTAGTTGGAATTCTAAGAACAAACAAGATATTTGCTAGTTAATTTTTTAAATATACATTTTTTGTTATACAATGTTTGCAGCACTAGCACTCTCTATATGAAATTCCTTGTCTATACTAAGAAATGCCACATGCTGTAAGAAAAAGAAATGAAACTTCTTGTTAGCCAAGCTGTTTCACCCAGCTCTGCTAAAAGCTAGGAATGTGATCTTGGGCAATTTCCTGACCTGTAAAATGGAAACTACAGTACTTTTGTACTGAGTTTTTTAGAAAATTAGAAATAGCACAACCTCATGTTTGACATGCAGGAGCAGTATTAGCAATATTATATTTTATGTTTCATTCTACCTGCAAAACTCCAAGTGTTGGAGGGAAGATTCATTGCTCTTTCTTTACATTGACTAAAAATATGCCTTTTACCATTTCATCTCTCTTTAGTAAATATTTGGAGAATGAACAAATTCTCAAAAAAGGTGAGGCTATCTTGGCACATTTTATTTATTTAAAAGTGGCACAACACACATGCTTATCAGCACAAGGCTTATAACATAAGTATAGTAAAATATAAAGAAAACAAAAATTCCATAGATATGTAAAAAACATTTATTGGAAGAAAAGAGGTTCCTGGGATCTACACATGACAATAATTAGGCATTTCTTCTGAATGTTACTGTATAAATAACTTAATATGTGTGTCATGTTAGAATTTTAAGTGTATTCTTCATGTAAATTATCTTCCCATCACCCCTGTGAAGAAAGCAGTCAGTGCTGCCCATTGTGAGCACATTCACCAGGTCAAAGCCTTCATATTCTCAAAGACTATGTGCTGAAGTAATGTGAGAATAAAGAATACATTTAGAACTACTTCCCTTGTAGTCATTCTATAGTCATTGCATCATGCCAATTTTTATAAGGGGACAATAAGGATATGCAAAGCAATTTAGGAATAACATTCCACATAAATTTGACCTTAGAAATATTGTCATTATATTGCTATGTTCCTTCCTGAACCTTGCTTGGAATATGTAGAGTATTACATGGTTAAATTGAAAACAAATGCAAACACACTTTTTACTCTGAATAATCATATTCTAAGAATTGTCATTTTGAGGACAAAGATTTAAAAAAACAACCACAAGCAAGACCTTTTATTTTTTTCTATTGTATTCCAGGTCTGGGATAGGTTTCCAAAGTGGATGTGGAAAAGCAAATATATGAAAATTTTTAGCCGCCTATTATGATGATCTAATATTTCTGAAAAATTTCTCCCCAGATTATTACTCAAACCCACCCTGCATGCTGATGTCAACATAGCTTCAAATTTCAATTAAACTGTTAATTTCTCTTCACTTTTCATTATAAACAGTAATCATTTTCTACCAAACATATTAATTGTAGGTCTGTTAAAACAAAATATCATCACATCCAAAATGATCTATCCTCATGTATTATTCCACAAATTTTTGTTTAATATTACTGACTTCAATATGAATATAGTCCTGTGGGAAAATTTTGATTTAGATATTATTAATTATCTCAATGGAGAATATAGATTAATTAGATTAATAAGTATTGCCTCACATGCCCTGAAGGTTTAAAATATGAAGATTATGTCTTGCATTTGATTTTTTATCACAACTAAGATATTTCTCAATTTCTTTGGTTTACAAAATTGTTGATTTAAGGTAAAGTTTTGTATTAGTTTACAGCAATCCAAGGCATGTCTCAGATTATTTATTACTACCATTTTCCTTTCTTCTTGCATTCCTTATATCAAGACACCTGTCTGAAACGTCTCCTACAGCTTATTGTAAACTATGTTGTTAAAGGTCCAAGCAATTTTTAGGCATTTTATGTTAAACAACATTTTGCATTTAACTGCATTTAAAGAGAGAAAAATGCAAAATTGTTATGGCTATAAAATATTTCTATATTCTCCTATTTTACAAGTCATAGTAGGTCTTTCTGTTCAAATTTTTTAAACTGCATAAAACAGTCAAATCAGCTAAGAATGAATTACTTTATCTTAGCTCTGAACTGTTTGAGTTTACAAAAAGTACTTCAGTCATATGTGCAATATTGATACAGAATCATGGATTTATATATTCTCCAAAGTAAAAGAAAAGTATTCTGTTAAACTGAACCCCAGGAAACAACCTTTCTGAACAAAAAGTTAGCTAGCCATTTATGAAAAAATAGTAGGATTCCAAAGAAATTGATTTTTCTCTTCCCTTTCTTTTATACATCAACATTTTGATCTGATAGACTTATCTTTAAAAATATGACAACTAATTTTAAGAATTTACAGGCATTACTAAAACTGCTTTGCTAATGTATCCACCCAAATTTTAAACTGTTAACTAAAAAGAATATAATCAACAACAGAACAGACACCTGAAGACACCTTTCAACAGAACAGACTCCAACTATACCCTTATCTCAAGACACCTTAGACAAGCAAGAGAAATGGAAACAAAGACAAACTGAATAGCTTTTGCTTTGTTTCTTCTGAGGAAGTTATTTTCAACAAGTCATTTTTCATTTTTTAATTTTTTTATTTTTATTTTATTTTTATTTTTTACATGGGCAGGCACAAGGAATCGAACCCAGGTCCTCTGGCATAGCAGGCAAGCATTCTTGCCTGCTGAGCCACCGTAGCCCTCATTTTTAATTTTTAATTCCAAGCTTGCATCTCTTTTTTAATAATCAATATTTGTTCATGAAGTACTATATATAAGGAAGTAAAAAGAAAATCAAAACAGAAAATAAATAATAGGAAATATTTGTAGGACCTAAATTTTACCAGAAACTGAGACTTCAGAGACATTATGTCAATTAATGCCCACAACTACCCTGTGAGGAGAGAACTGTCATTGATTGTATCCCATTTTATAGATGAGGAAACTTGCTCATAGTTCAGAATAAATTCAAATAAGAGAACAAGAAACATTTTAAAGTGAATGACCTAGTATGAAGATGACAATCTAATTTAACAGAAACTTTGTCAAACCCATTTTCTCTCCCACCACCTCCCTCCTAGCAAACTCAAAGTTCTAAAAATTAATTTGATACCTCTGTGATGAAGTTGTTTTAAAAAACAGAAAGAAATCTAGATGAGGTGAGTTAAATCTGTTTCTAAGTACTCATCAAAATTAGAGAAAATCACATTATTTTTATTTCATTTCATTTTTTTGCTTTTCTTTTTTTTGCTTTTAATATCAGTGACAAGTCACCATACTCAGGCAAAAGGAAAACTTGTATTTTAACACGACTAAAATGCCTTTATAAATTTTCTAGGTATTACTGATTCCTTAATGTGCCATTAGCTGATATTTTAATTTACATATTTAAATATATATCATATTTTGTATCAATTTTTTCCTTTCAACTTATAGGTTATCATAATAATTCAATGGTTTGCTAGAAATGAACATTACATAATGTGCTGGTTTGAAAGCATGTATGTCCCCTAGAAAAGCCATGTTTTAATCAAAATCCCATTTCATAAAGGCAGAATAATCTCTATTCAATATGGTATATTTGGATCTGTAATTACATCATCTCACTGGAGATGTAACCTAATCAACAGTGGTTGTTAAACTGGGTTAGGTGACGACATGTCTCCACTCATTTGGGTCTTGAGAAGTTTCTGGAGTCCCATAAAAGAGGAAATATTTTGGAGAATGAAGCAATTCAAAGAGAACAGAGCAGAATGACATAGCTACAAGCAGCAGAGTACACCAGCCAGTGACCTTTGGAGATGAAGAAGGAAAATTCCTCCTGGGGAGCTTCATGAAACAGGAAGCCAGGAAAAGAAGCTAACAGATTATGCCATGTTCACCATGTGCCCTTCCAGATGAGAGAGAAACTCTGACTGTGTTCGCTGTGTGCCCTTCCACTTGAGAGAGAAACCCTGAACTTCATTGGCCTTCTTGAACCAAGTTATCTTTCCCTGGATGTCTTTGATTGGATATTTCCATAGATTTGTTTTAATTGGGACATTTTCTCAGCCTTAGAACTGTAAACCAGAAACTTATTAAATTCTCTTTTTAAAAAGCCATTCCATTCCTGGTATATTACATTCTGGCAGCTAGTAAACAAGAACAGAGAACATCTAATTAAATGGTCCAATTTTTCACTGTCTTCCATGAGAAGTCTGAGAGGGGTTCACCCAGTTAATGTGTGAACATCTTTGATGGAGAATTTGTTAGTTGCCATATAGTCCATCTCTAGACATTAATCATTATTCCCAATATGTCTTCCCATAGTTCTGGGGCTGGTGACATAATTTTCAGTTTCTAGGCTTGTTACAGTTAATATTTTGTCTTCAAGAACATTTCTTGTACCTGTGTCATTATTGCTTGAGATGTCCTTTACCTCATAATTTTACATTGAAATAAAACTAGTCATGCAGGATTCTGGAGAAATTGCTCCAATTCGAATAATCCTACAAATAGCCTTTTAATGTCTTGAGAAAACCTGGAGTTTTTTATTTAAAAACCCTCATTAAAATTCATAATGTTTGGAATAGAAAGATATTTGGGTTGTAATCTGAAGGATTAGTTACTGCAATTTAGAGCCAAAGATAGGGGAGGAGACAAACATGAATCTTATCAGATGTGATATAAATGAAAGTTAAAATAATGAAGTATAGTAACATGTGATGGAATGAAAAGCACTTCAAATGGAAATAAACAGAAAAACTGGCCAATTACGACTCAACTGTATGTAAACTCTTTTCTACTGCATGTAAATCAGTTTCATTCTCTGATTCTATCACACTACACCACAATGAAAAGCAGATCTTTCTTGAAGGAACAGAGCATGTTCTATTCTTAGGTGTCTAAGTTGTGGGGCACTTTCTGACTGCAATGGGCAGATAACCATCTATTCTCACTGAAATTTGGCTGAGTCATTGATAAATAGCATCATATCTGGCAATTATTCAATTAGTACTGTTGACAATTATCACATTGGTAGTACTTTCTAGTAATTAATAAGGGTCTCTAAAAATTATATTATAAATTCTAAGTTTATTTTTCTAGGTGCAATGTAATAATCAAACAAGGCATCTTAAATCACGAATTATCTACAATTGTAATTTTAAAACACAAGACTAGGAGAAATCAAAATTTAAGTGAAAGTTTGAAATTTGCTACTTAAAGAAGATGAGTTCAATACTGTCACAAAGAGGAGTGTATCTATCTTTTACATGTATTTTTAATGTAAATAAGTATTGTTTTACTCTTCTGCCAATTTTCAGTCTTTATTAATGCATAAAACAAAGCACCATAATAGCCAAATGAATAGAGATATTTTGCATATAAATTAGATAGTAAATAGTCATCAGCTACAAGCCTATCATAAAATTGAGTATATACTATAGAAAACCCAATACAGCATGCAGGTTTTTGTTATTCTTTCTTTTTTCTTTTTGCATGGACAGGCTCTGGGAATACAGCATATAATTTTGTAATAT
This sequence comes from Tamandua tetradactyla, assembly GCF_023851605.1. Taxonomy (NCBI): domain Eukaryota; kingdom Metazoa; phylum Chordata; class Mammalia; order Pilosa; family Myrmecophagidae; genus Tamandua; species Tamandua tetradactyla. Next base: position 451,452 of record NW_027518404.1, on the reverse strand, counting down.
TATCTATCTTAAACAATAAAACTATTAATATAATAATATTATATTACATAATAAATAATTGTTCCTTGCTTTGGAATGCATTTCTCACTTTCCCTTAATCAGTCCTTAAATTTGCATTCAAAATTCATCTCCTAATGATGATATTCACCATACTCAACATTCCTTTATTCCAATACTTTTGCTCTTATTTGCTTATGTATGTATTTAACAAATAATTTTGCCTACATTCCCATGTAGTGGGAGCTATACTTAAGGCTAAAGATCTAGAAATAAAGTGATCTCACACAGCATGCAGAGTAAAGGCTATTTATGGATCATTTGTCATGACATGTGCCTTGCCTACATTACTTAAACTTTTAGACATGTTTGCTGGAAACTATTTTTACTTGTTTAAGTTTTCTTTGTGGAAATCCAATTTCAAAAGTCATGCTTTCTTAAAGAAAAGATACTTAAGTTTACTTTCTATATTTAAGATTTAAGCAAATGGAAATAGTCAACAAAAAAAGGAAACTGAAGAATGATAAAACTATGACTACATAGGAATGTTTGCATCTGATTGGAGTATTTTTGCTATTTAAAAAAAGAAAATAAAAGAAGAAAAAAATCACAGGGGCCACAGTCCCTGCATCACAAAGGTCAGTACCAGTCAGTTGGGGGGAGGGGCCTTGGGGGGTGAAGCTAAGCAGGAGGCGATGCCGCAACTGCGGGTCAGGGAAACCCAGGGAGGGTCTGGTGCCCCATCACTCCAATGCTCCCAGCCTTCTGTCAGGTGGAGACAGAGCAGTATTCGCAGCATCAAGGCATCGATCTCTGCTGTCAAGCAGTCATGGTGCTGGACGCCCATCAAGTACACTCTTTGGCCAGCTATCTCTTATTCATGGAGGATGGTTGCCCTCATACAGATGCCCAGAAAACATCCCATGACAAGAATTTTGCTGATCGCTTGAGTGCTCACATTCATTATTGGTCAGCCTCACAGACTTAGGTTCTTGTCCTGCATCTGGCCTCATATCTGCATAGGTATCTCTGCTCACACTGCCACTCATTCAGCCCTCACCACATTTAACCACATGTGACTTTCACCAAGTGTTCACCCAGCATGTCTGCTTTCCTTTCCTCCTCACACTGCATCACAGTCATTCTGAATTCAAATAAAACTCTCAATGGTGACAACAATGCACACAGTCATCTGGCCCATGAGAGCCTTACCTGCCTCACTCAGTTCATCCTGCACTGCATCCAAGCCCCTCTGCTACCAGGCTCGTCCTCACACTGTTAAACAGCAAAGGCTGTGGATTCTTCAGGCTTCTCACTCGATAAACAATCCCTGGGAGATTGTGGCTTGAAAGAGAGACCGAGTGTATTATTACTACATGTATAGTAAAAGAGGAGAGAGACAAATGGTTGAACATCTTGTCTCCAAGACTTCAGGGTTCCAAAGATTGGACGGAAATAAAACAGTGAGTTGGGTTCATTTTGGAGAGTAATGTTCAAAGCAGAAAAGAAGGCAAAGTGTTCTCACTATCGCTTGTGTGGTAGATCCTAATTGGTAAAGGAGGGGAGGCAGAATTATCACTTCAATGTTAAAGGTGTAAACCACTAGGAAGAAGTGGTTAATGGCTGACTTCATTAGCATTTGAATCGTTACTTTATCAGAGAATGACCAGCTCTTGCTATCACAAAGGCCCATGTGAAGGGCTTTTTACACTTATTTCAGGTATCAAAGACAGCTGGGCACCGATTCAGAGAAGTCAGCTGCTTCCCTGTCTTCTGCTACCTTTCAGAAAGCAAAAAGGATTCTTTGCATACTGATTTACTGATCAAAATCATCTCTTCAATCCTGATTTCTCTGTGACACACCCACTTTGCTTATCGTGCCTGCTATGGGCTGTCACCTGTCCCGGCCACTCATTCTCAGTGCTGCCCCAGTCTCCCTCATTACTTAGGTGTCTCCTCCTCAAAAACCTTCCCTGACTCCTTCAACCAAGAGATTGTTTTCCACACATTGAGCACTCTGTACCCTTCACGACTCATCCTTTCCCCATCACCCCTTTCATGTCCTGACATATTTCACATTATATTAATTACATCCTTTACCCTCAGATCACCTGCTTTCGAGAAACAGGGACTGTCTCACCATCGCTGGTGTAACAAAAGGCCCAAATTCCATTTTCTTTGTCTGTTGAGACGACAATTCATGTTACTCTCTTGCTATTTCATCTTTTGTGGATGCCCCATTGATCATAGTGTGAATTTCTTCTTTCCTCCACCATTTTGTGATCTCTACCAGAGTGTTTTCTTTTACTCAACCTTCATATGTTAGGAATGTCTACTGTGGCTCTGAGAGATAAGATCCTTTGTTTTCCATCAGATTTCCTGTGAGGTGTGTTCACTGGTCAGATAAAAAGGGGATGAGGTTGGGGTGGTGGACATTTCCTTCAATATCCGTGAGTGAGTTCTTAATCCTGAGAAAAAATTCCAATGCATGACCTTGACATGTGGGGAAAAAACCTCCACTCACACTTATCAATTAATTTTCCATCCTTCTTACAATTTTAGAGCATATCATTAAATCAGTGAGTTCTTCTCATGCATAATGTACATCAGAATAAGACATCTACTCACAGTTGTCATTGTTTCTTAAATTCTTCAACTAACATGTATTTCAGTAAATACACTTATTTACATGAGGCATGCTGGGAATGTATGCTGGAACATGAATGTTGCTTTAGTTTCTGACATTCTCACTGATATATAGCATGTGGTTTGAAATTATACTCATGATACATCTAGATATATAGATATACACATATATATTTGATGAATTCAAAAATATTAACATGGGAATACAGAAGGAATGGAATGCCAGGGAATACATATAAACATACCAGTAGCCCTAAAGAATGCTCTTAAATCATATCATCAAGTTCTTAAGGAGTAGAGCTTTAGCTAAGGCCAAGCCACACTATTCAGTTTCTGGAGACACACTACCCCATATTCCTGGATGTGTCTCTGGAAGTTCAATATTCTTTGATTGAAGATGGAACTGTCCATGGAAATCATCACTTGAGTGACTGGGGGGCAAAAGAAGAAGCAATCCAGCCATGGGAGTGATTCTGTACCATTACCTCTTCTCAAACATTCCCTGAGAATGCTTGAGTATGTGAATGTAGACATACAGGAGGCAGGAGAAGGGCAGAAGGGCAGGCCACTTTTAAGCCCCAGGCCAAATGCTGGTGGGCAGACCATGAGACAAAGAAAGGTGGTCACATAATGGCTTTCTGAAAACACCTTCTGCTGTCTTGGTTCTCATGACCTTTTCTTGGGGCTGCAGGGTTTTAAGCATCTCTAGTATCTCATCTTGCGTGGGACCCCTGGGTTGTTCTTCCTTTAGACCTTGGATGAGCAATTAAATTCCTCCATCAGCATCACTCCGGTTGCCTTTGCTTTTCGGTAGTAGTTGAGAAGGCTGGGCATGTTTAAAGACACTTTCTGCAGCCTGGTCTTCTCTAGAGATGACTGAGTCACTGCAGGCCTCTTCTGCACAGCACTTAACATGAAAAGGTGCTCACATTTCTTGTCAATCATTTTGGCCAGTGTGTCCAGAAGCCACTTTTCACACCTTAAATGAAGCCGGTTTCTACAAGCCTGCATGAGTTGAAAGAACATTAATTGACCACCCCCAGAAACCAGTGAAAGCTAGACACACTCCTGATTCCAGGGGAGGCTGTAGAATGTCATGCCTGGACACAGTTCATTGGGCAACAGATACATAAAACACTCTCTCAGATTCCCAATGATCATGGAAAACACAAGCTCCCCAGATGCTAACCCTCCCATGGAGGCACTGAAACCTCCACAGGGCTCTGCTCAGAAACCATGGAGCCTCCTGCCTACAACAAACCCGAGAGAATCCCAAACCTTCAGCTTAGAATTCACCAGCAGCTGATAGCCTTGACTGGTCATCAGTGACCTGATCAGTAGCACAAATTTTCTGGAAAGAAACTGTGCTTCTCTGCATAATATCCTCATGATCATTCTTTCCTTCCCTCACTGAGTTAAATATGAAATTCACAAAATGGGCTGGTCTTAACTGAATGATTGGCCTAATTTCCCAACTTTTCATGGCCTGTCCCTTATACTGCCACACAATTTATCCCCACTGGAATCATTTTCATGAATCTAGAAATTAAAGCCTACCCTTCCATCAGTAACCACCTGCAAGCATATTCACTCTTACTGATTTTCTGTCATCATGCATCAATTTAGCCACATCTTCCCATTCTTACAATCCTGGGATCAGATATTTCCTTTGCTGACCTCAAATTGTCTTTGAAGTGTTCCTTTGTGTTTCATTCATGTTGTTCTGTATATGTGCAGCTGCCTCTCGTTTAGGATGTACTCAATTGTTGTGGAATGCTAATGTTACTGAAGGCTTGCCCATATTAATCTTGGTGGCTATATGTGCCCATCAATTTAAGGGATTGTGAGCAATCCTTACATGAGGGTGCATGTATGTCACTCACACATGCATGAGTTTTTATTTCCTCTGGTTTCCAAAAAAGGAAAGCTTAATCACATGGAAAATGTATGTTAAACACTTTAGCAGCTTACTGAAGTCTAACCGGCTTCAGGTAAGGTTTCCTGTTTTAATGCGAAGCAATTTCTGTGTGAAAAGATAGAGGTATGATTCAGGCACACTGTTAGTACCCTATTTGGATTTCAGACTTTTCAAACACCCTCCATATTTCCTTCACGTCATTTTAAATCCTGTCAGATGTACTTGTCACAGGCATTTCTTCTTCACTAATTGAAGTGCTCTCATCACTAGTTTTTGGTCCCCCATATTCTTCTCTCTGTTTATTCATCCTCACCACTGTTCCTTCCCTTTGAACTGCCCTTCACACTTCCCTTGAATGGAAATATCTCAGCATTACTGTCTCCACACATAGGTCTTGGATTTTTTTGAAAAATGCTATCTTCAATCCCTTTCCATTTTTTCTGGTCAGGAATAGTGAATATAGACACAAAGCCTTGGAGAGAGGTGAGGAAATGTGCTCAGACAACCCAAAGAGTTATTTTTTGCAGCAGATGGCTGCTTTTACACTTGGCTATGGAAAGGTCATGTTAACCAATGTTTTACCTGGGGACATTATTCTCTTATCTCTGTCTGGGAAGGGACTTTAGGTGCTGGCACTCCAGAACCATAAAACTGCTGGCACTAGGATCTTACTGCTATTTATGGATCATCCACAGTCTGGATTCTGTTGAAGCTCATTCCCAAGTTTTGACCATTGTCCTGTGAACCAAATACAGTACTCAATGTTTCTAGGTCTGATATTCAAAATTTCTTGAGGTAGACTTTCTCAAACATTTAAAATGTATATGTTCACCAGACCTCAGATGCTATGAGACAGAATGCTTAATATAGATATTGGAATTAACTTACAACTAGGCTATTTATTTACATATTCTCTTCATCTCATTATGAGGATTGTGAAATTTATGGCTAATTGACCAGTTTTGAGGGCAAGGCTCAATGCTCACTTGGTTCTCCATGGAATGTGAAACCCACCAGGGTAGTGATTTTCATGGCATGCCATGTACAGGTTTTCTTCTGAATCCATTTGTGCTAGTGGTGTCAGGGGGTCCTCAATAAGCTAATTTCTTAGCATTGTCTTCGAGGTACCCTTTCAAGAGGGCAGAAACAATGCTGGTTGTATGCATAGACCTTTAAAGGTGGAATGGGCTTGTATGCCTTCAAGGGTGGGTTTTTCAGCTTCCCTTTCTCCTAGCTTCAAGATGGTCAGGACATGGATTCAATAAGCCTGTCAGTGTGGTTCCTCAGTAGTCATGGCCCCAATATTCTCTAATTCAGATAACAATGTCCATGGACCCATATTCAAATATACATATGACCATGTGCCTGTCATGTGTGTCTGTGTGTGTGGTTTGTGTGTGTGTGTTTACATGAATACATACACATCTTTTTATCTATGCAACGTTTTCATTTGTCACTATAATGTATCAGTATATTTCTTCCTATATACACTCTGCTTCTCTCCTATTTTCCTCAATCACATTCCCAATCCAGCACATACTTTGCTCTCCATGGTTCATTCTACCTCCTTCCTCATAGATTGCATGTTCCTGCTTGCCCATTCTTATTTATACAAAGGGGCAACAGCAGACAAGATACTGTGGGTTGAAAGGACTTTTTTGTGTGTGTATCTTTCTGTATTTTACTGGGACACTTTTCTGCCTCTCTAACACATGAATATTTTATCTTATAGTGATGTTTGGACAATGTCATTGTCTGTCCATAGCACAAAGCTTGGATATTATGGAGAGAACTGTGCATGATGTTTGGCTGTGAGCAATCATATGGGCTGGTGAGATGTAGGTAGCAGCCATGCCAGATTGGATGTCATTATAACCAGGACCATTAAGATATTTAGTACTTCTAATTCCTTATTGACAATATTTTTTTGTGATGGTGAAAGCACTTCTGAAACCTGCTCTTCCTCATGGTAGAGAAAGGGACTGGAGAGAGGATTCAAGCAAAGACAAGTTTGAACCTGGCTAAACCTTCTGGGCACTCCAATTGCAAGTGTCTTTGATGATGAGAAAGCATAAACATTACTGGACAAGGAGTTGATTCACTATTTTCAACACTGAAGTCTCTCCAGGACTTAGAAGTCTGTAGTGTTAGTATCAACTCACTGAGTGATGACTCATCACATTTACATGGTCCCTGGATCACTGTGTACCCAATCGACTTCTATCATCTGGGGCACGTGCTATTTGCAATGTAGTGCCACTTGGTCTTCTAAAGTCTTACTTTCCCCCCCAAAATCTCATTTGATTCCCATCAAATACACTCCTTGGCCAGCTATCCCTTATTCATAGAGGATGGTTGCCCTCATACACATACCCAGACCACACCCCATCACAACCTTTTTGCTGATCGCTTGTGTGCTCACATTCATTATTAGCCAGCCTCACAGACTTAGGTTCTTGTTCTGCAAGCGAACTCATCTCTGCATGGGTATCTCTGCTCATGCTGCCACTCATTCAGCCCTCATCACATTTAACCACTTGTGGCTCTCACCAAGTGTTCACCCAGCATGTCTGCTTTCCTTTGTCCTCACATTGCATCAGAGTCATTGTGAAATCAAATAAAACTCTCTATTGTGAGGACAATGCACACAGTCGTCTGGCCCATGAGAGCCTTACCTGCCTCACTCGAGTCATCATGCACAGCTTCCCAGCCCCTCTGCTATCAGACTGGTCCTCACGCTGGTGAACAGCAAAAGCTGTGGATTCTTCAGACTTTTCACCTGATAACCAATTCCTGGGACATTGTGGCTTGAAAAATAGACTGAGTGTATTATTACTACATGTGTAGTAAAAGGGGAGAGAGACAAATGGTTGAACATCTTGTCTCCAAGACTTCAGAGTTCCAATGATTGAACGGAAATAAAATGGTGAATTGAGTTCATTTTGGAAAGTAATGTTCAAAGCAGAAAGAAGGCAAGTGTTCTCACCGTGGCTTGCATGGTAGATCCTGAGTGGTAAAAGAGGGGAGACAGAATTATCACTTCAATGCTAAAGGTGTAAATCACTAGGAAGAAGTGGTTAATGGCTGACTTCATTAGCATTTGAATCGTTACTTTACCAGAGAATGACCATCTCTTGCTATCACAAAGGCTCATGTGAAGGGCTTTTAAAGGTTATTTCAGATGTGAAAAATGGCTTGACACCAATTCAAAAAAGTCTCCAGTTTTCCTGTCTTCACCTACTTTTCAGAAAGCAGAAAGGATTCTTTGCATAACGATTTACTGATCTAATTCATCCCTTCCATCCTGATTCCTCTGTGACACATCCACTTTGCTTATCATGCCTGCTATGGACTGTCACCTGTCCCGGCCACTCATTCTTCAGTGCTGCCCCAGTCTCCCTCATTACTTAGGTGTCTCTTCCTCAGAAGCCTTCCCTGACTCCTCCAACCAAGAAATTGTTTTCCACACATTGAGCACTCTGTACCCTTCCAGAATCATCCTTTCCCCAACACCCCTCTCGTGTCCTGACATATTTTACATTCTATTAATTACATCCCTTATCTTCAGATCATCTGCTCTCAAGGAACAGGGACTTTCTCACCATCGCTGGTGTAACAAAAGGCCCAAACTCCGCTTATTTTTGTCTGTTGAGACAACAATTCCTGTTACTCTCTCACTATTTCATCTTTTGTGGATGCGCCCATTGAACTTAGTGTGAATTTCTTCTTTCCTCCACAAGCAAGAGCAATCTCCATTTTGTGATCTCTACCAGAGCCTTTTCTTTTACTCAACCTTCATATGTTAGGAATGTCTAATGTGGCTCTGGGAGATAAGATCCTTGGTTTTCCATCAGCTTTCCTGTGAGGTGTTTTCACTGGTCAGATGAAAAAGGGATGAAGTTGGACATTCCTTTCTGTATCCATGAGTGAGTTCTTAATCCTGAGAAAAAATTCCAATGCATTACCCTGACATTGTGGGGGAAAAAAACCTCCACTCAACCTTATCAATTAATTTTCCATCCTTTTTACAATTTTACAACATATCATTAAATCAGTGAGTTCTCCTCCTGCATAATGTACTTCAGAATAAGTCATGTATTCCCAGTTGTCATTTTTCTAGCCTCTAGATGTTCCCTGAGCATTCATTGAATAAAGGCACCCTTTCCTGATCTTTAAAATGAGCAATCAATAGTCAAGTCCTTCTCATGATATCCTGTCTCTAGTTCTTTGACTAGAGTTGGAAAATGTCCCCTGCTTGAAGGATTTAGGAGGTTAGATTGTATCCACATGAATAATCCAACATATCTTTATATCAAGGTGTTTATTCTCAGCTATATCCTCCAAGTTCTTTTCTCATGTAAGGTAAAATATTCACAGATTCTGTAGATAAGGACTTGAGTCATCTCCTGTTAACATTATACCATCGATCATATGCAAGATTCAAAATGCCCTCTTTATAGGGAAATCAGCCTTCAAATGCAAATCCCAAACAATTTCAATTGATCCTTAATGTAATTTACTTGGTATTGACGGAAAAGTTAATCAAGTCTAGTTTGGGAAAGTATAACATATGCTGTTATAAGGAGAAGGAATGGGACCTCTTGAAGTGTGTGGTCAGTTTGATTGTTCTACAGCTAGCACATTTGTGCTATATACTAACTGATTGGAAATTAGTCTTAATATTTCACTGACACAAATTTTTCTCCCAAGAAATTCATATACATTTGTTCAGCAATAGAACTTCTGGCTGGTTGTATATTTTATAACTTCACTTGTTCTTTGTTCCTATTAAAATACAGTTAATGATCACATAAACTAGCAATATTCAAAAGGCAAGTATTATTGTAAAATTTTGTTATAATCCATATCTTTGGAATGAACTTCACATCAGCTCAGTGTAAATACAAAAAACTATTATAATCTCAAATTAATAATAATCACACTGGATCCATCCACTCATTTTAAATCAGTTTCAGAATCCATAATGAGTAACATAATTTATTCCCTTTAGAAGTTTAATATCTTTCAGTATGACTGTTATTTTTATAAATACTTTATAGCACACATATAGTCAATGTGGACCAGTAAAAACTTTGAAATATAAAGGTCATAGGAAAGTTTTTGTGGTAGCAGTAAAATGTGTGATACTGTTCAACAATTCATCTATTAATAAATACCTGTTGAGTGATTTCCTATGCCACACACTAAGCTAGGCACTGGAATTATAGCTCCTGCCCTCAAGCATAATAAAATTTAGTGATGAAAGGGACATATATCATAGATTTATGGAAACAAATGTCAAATTACAGCTAAAACATCTTATGTGAAAGGAAGATGAATATTGCTTAAAGTATCTAATAGAAGAAATTTAAGTAGTCTGGAGTAGTCCAAAACAAAGGGAGAGTCATGATCAAACAATTCAGGACAGGAAAATATAACAATAGATCAGGAATAGAGAAACGGTTTTGGGATCATAGTGGTCTGTAAACCCCCAAATTATAGAAATCTGTACCTTTTTCTGGCAGTAAATTAAAAATCTTTATCTATGACTTTGGACAACTCAAACATATCTAATACATTAGACATTAGATAGGCTTCTACTATAGCTACTTTTTCTTCATAGTAATAATTGATCAAATCTTTATTTTCTCAGCTGAGACCCTTAGAATCTTGTCAAAACTGTTTGCTCTCTACCTACTCAACCTCATCCCTCTTCTCTTTTTATTCTTACAAAGATTACTGCAGTTCCCACTCCTGGATGAGTCTCTCATACCCTCATACCTTTTGCTACTTTTTGTTTGTTTTGTTTTCACCTCAGCTTTAATTTTAGTTCACCAAACTTTTCTGAGTCTCAGTACTTTTCTTCCTTTAAAATGAAGTTTATCTAATACCTTTTCCAAAAATTGTCTCTCTATATCCCCATTAAAACTAAGCATCCACCTAAGCTTATTAGGCTTACTTACTCTTTGCTCCTAGAATCTTGCCATCATCTTATTTTAAGTGAATAGACAAAAATATAATAAAGTTAAATGAAAACATAACTATGTATTCTCAGTGTAAAGCTTAATCAAATACCAGAAAATGGCATAAGTAGGTTTAGGAAAGAAAATATCATAGATTGACAAGAGAGGCCCTAAATCTTGCATTATTTAATTTCAGAATTAATTATAAATATCACCCCGGACATAGCATCTCACATCTTTAATATTCTGCTAAGATTAACCATAAATTTGGTTTGCTTGAGAGAATTCATGTTTATTTCTGATAATCCCATCATCCAGTCCAGTTTAGCATTTGCAACAGGTAGCAATTCCCCATTATGATAATACACAAAAAGCCCAGCATATATCTTCCTTAATCCAAGTGAAACCCTTCAATTTGCACCATCAACTTGATGTAGGAAGAGAATGCTTCTTAATGTCAGTGCAATCAGTATATCAATAGATTACATTATAATCATATGTTAAATATCCAATATTACCACCAGACTCTACAACCAGATTTTTATGATATACATGTCAATGAAGAAAATATTCATCATGTGATTTTCCCCTCTTCTAATTTGAAGGTCAATAACTTCTTATTAGCAGTCTCCTTAGTGCAGCTTTCATATCCTTATTTCTTATACTATACATGAGGGGATTCATGGTGGGTGGTATGACAGTATAGAGCACAGACACAAACAAGTCCAAGCCTGATGGATATTTGGGAAGGGGGTGTAAATAGGCAAAAAGTGCAGAAAAGATAAATAGAGTCACAACAATGAGATGAGGCAGGCATGTAGAGAAACCTTTGGATATGCCTCCTCTGGATGTCATCTTTAGCACAGTGGAGAAGATGTTAATGTAAGAGATGTCAATAAACACAAAACAGGCAATGTCTAAAGCAGAATTGAGCCCAATGATTACTAATTGACCAAAGTTATAAAAACAGGCAAGGGAAAGAAGTTGAGGGACATCACAGAAGAACTTATGAACAAAAAGTGTTCCACACATGGGTATTGAGAAGTTGGAAGCTGTGTGCATAATTGCATTGAGACCTCCACAAGTCCATGAAGAAATGGTCATCTGCACACAGGTCCCATGGTTCATAATGATTTCATAATTGAGTGGGTGGCAGATAACAACATAGTTGTTGTTGGACATCACTGTAAGGAGAGCTACTTCTGTAGAAGCCAAGAAGAAGAAAAAAAACTGTGAAATACACCCCAGGAATGAGATTGTATTTTGATTAGTCATAGAGTTAGCAATGGATTTGGGGACAGTGATAGAAATGAAGGAGAGATCCAGAAAAGACATGTTCTTCAGGAAGTAAAACATGGGGGGTTGTAGCCAATGATCCTTGCTGGTAAGTATAATAATGAGAAGATTCCCTAATAGGGCTGCCAGGCAAATTATCAAAACCAGTACAGCATGTACAGTCTGGATCTCCTGAATATCAGAAAACCCCACGAGGAAGAACGTGGTCCCCTAGGTGAAGTTGTTCATTTCTCTGCACATTCAATCAATTTCTCTAGAAATGAAATGAACAACTTGAGAACAGAAAGAAGTGATGCATTGTTTCATTTTACTTGGATAAATTCATTTTTCCCACCCATTCATGTATCTATCACAAAATTTGAGACCACATGAGACTAACCCACAAAGTCGTCACTGAAGTAATTTAATCCCAGTTTTCAACATTGGAGTTGTGAATGAAAATATCTAGGAGTACCAAAACATCCACTTGATATTTTATTTAGAGTAAACTTTATAATTACATACTGCTTTAATAGAATTTTCTGTTTTTTTATATAGGAGCATGTAGTAATAAAAGGCATTGGCTTTGAAGTAGTCAGTATGAGTACAAATATTAGCACAAATATTTACTAACATTGTATGCTTGATAAATTATTTGCTATCAATACACATGTGAGTTTTCTGATTGGATTATTATTCTGATTCAATTAAATAAGGTAGATATAAATGCGTTTTGAACATACAGCAACTAACAGACAACGTTTCCTCTGTTCATCCCATCTTTCTTCTTATGCTGGTTACAGGAAAAAAAATGTGAATACGTTGAAACTGGCAGAACAAAAATAGTCTGCCTAATTCACAGGGCTATCATTGCCTTTTATTGTTTTTGAGCCATTCTCCAATTCTGAAAGTTGCAGAAAATCATTAAGAATTCAAATAATTATTTTGCAAAGAAATGTAAATTTGTTGTATTCTGGTGTAATGCAATTGGTTGTTTCTCTGTAGACAGAAGTATTTTACATCTACTTAGAAATTTATTCTGTCATTTATCTGTTCTATATGTGTGGGTCACTCTGAATGAGTTGTACTATCTTTCTGCTTCCCTCATTAATTAATAAGTTCAATAAAATATTTTGCATGTGTTTGTTTATATTTGTATGGGAGACATGATTTTATCCTTTTAAATACTAGCCTGTGATATCTGACATAATGAGTAATCAATGATAATTCGAGTCAACATTAGGAAGGGTTTTGAGATATCTTTGATAAATACATTTAACCAATTTATTAGGAGTTTAGACAACTGAAACTTATCAGATAAACTTTGTCCATTTCTTGGTTTATAGTTAGCTTGACAAAAAACTGATCATACTTTTAGTAGTCACTTCAAAGTAGAATGGAACTATTTGAATTGTGCCCAAGATATTCACTTACATTAGAAGTTTTTCTTACCTTCTTTGTGAATTCTCCATTATCACTTCTGTGGGCTTAAGAGGGTTGTGAATCACAAGTTTTAAAAGAAATTCTAATATTTAATTACCTGGTGTGAAAAATTCTGAATATTTAGCTGCTTGGCAAGATATCCTTTTATCACAGGTTTTCCTCCAGCAGTCCTTAACCTTTGACACTGTCTCTACTGTCACCATTATCAGTGGGTTGCTCATTCATCTACATGGTTAAGAAAAGTAAATTTCCCCTACATTTCTCCACCAACCTGTTCTCTTTGCATGTATTTTTCTATTCCTTTTCAGACAGAGAATGGCTCAGAAGAAGAATGGCTTCTTCCCACGTGAAGTTGTAGGGCAGTTTTGTACATTGGAAATGCAGGTTGATGAGGTTTAGTAAAACACATTTAATTTACATATTCTTAAGTGGTGATTGCCTATGCATGATCCCATAATGAAGTTATGTAGAGAAAAGATTTTCCAGGATTTCACAATGGTGAATCTATTAACTGTTTGCTCAGTTAATGCAGCAATTAGTTTTTCTTAAGCTATATTATTGATTTTCAAGCTAAACATCTTCCTTAATCTTGAAACAATTCCTGCATCTGAAGATGTGCTTTTCATATAATCACACTTAAATTCAGTAAAAATGTTGGTGTTGATTATTTATAATAGATATGCTCCATGGAAGAATCACTGAAATATTTTATTATACTAGAAATCATTACATATTATCATAAAACATCTAAAAATCAAAACAATGCTATGAGTGGAAAGCAGAGAGCTTAGAAAAAAGTATCACTTAGCATTTCATGTCAATTATATTTTGACAATATCCTGTGAAGTTCTTATGCCCAATATTTTCTAATAAAATTTCTCACACCATATAATTCATATATCCTGAAAGGGTATTTCATGACTTCTCTATTCCACTTCTATTTGTTTCATAAAGCCACTGATACTTTCTTTCATGGAGTAAGCCAAACAGCAAATGAACTAAAAAACAGAATGAAGTTTCTAAGTGAACTTGTATTAACTGGAATCAGTATGAGGCCTCTCTGTGACCAGTCCCTGGGTGTTACAACAGATGACTCCTTTCTCTTTTTGAGAATTTTCTCTGTTGAGCTAAAGATCCTTAGAACAGTGGTTTTCAAAATGTGGAACCAGGCTCATTGAAACCAGCAATATTTGGGAACTTGTTTGAAATACAGATTCTAGAGTACTAATCCAGACCTACAGAAACTGAAACACAGGGTTTAAGCTTTGGAGGTGAGTTTTGATGACTTCTCCAGGTGATTCTGTTGTATACTTGAGTTTGAAAAGCACTGTTTTAGAATATTCTGGCTTACATCTAACAATACATAAAATGACTTTATTTTCTTTACTGAACACTTTTACAGATTCTCTCTAAAAGTCAGGTTTCCCCAAAGATATTTTTGGTTTTCAGCTGTTCCATTCCTATGTATAAACTCTCCTTTGGAAATTCTAGCTATTAAATAAGTTCTCAGCAATTAGAAGCTCAATGCCACTTTTATTTAAAGCTCCAGTCCTTTATCTCCAAATAACTACCCTGAATTTGCTTGTTAGCTATTCAAATAAATTAATATGGCATCCTCTTTATATAATACATTGTTTATTTAAACTTATAATAATCATGTAAGATTGGGACAAATTAAGGCAGGCATTTAGTGCTTCAGCAATATTGGATGTAAAAATGTGGCAAGGAAATGGTTACCCCTTGAAAGATGGATACTATTTTGAAAGGAAAAAATGGAGATAAGGTCATTTAAGCCAGGAAATAAAGTGGGAACTATAATGAGATTTTATTATATTTCTTACATTTTGAGAAATTATTAAATTTTTCTAGGCCCTCAAGTAATTTTGTCTGTGATCTATTGATATCTCATGTTTTAAAATACAAAAAGGGCCAGTTCCAATGATCAAGTGTGGTAAATATTTTACAAGAAGGATACAACAAGCTGCTTATCCAGCATACCAACCTCCCTGCTTTAATCCTTCCAAGTACCACAAGTGGTTGTTTTATTTACTTTAGAATAAGAGGGCCTGAGTAGGCATATATTTGATGGGATGATCAAAGGCAGGAATAATTCAAAGTTTGAGAAAATGTGCAATTGGAAAGTGACAGATCTGGGCACCTACCCCATAAAAGTCACATTGTGTAATATTCCCATGCATTTTTAAATATAATTTACATGTGTCTCAAAACCCTGATATTATTCCCATTATGCAGAGTGATCTAAACTGTACACAGCTCAAGGAATTGGCTCAGGGCACACTGAGAATGCATGTGAACCTAGGAGGCCTCACTCTAAGTCCCAGGATTTATCACTATGCTAGAATGTCTGTGACAATATTATTGACTCATATATACTCAGCTAGGTCCCAGGATATCATGAAAAAAAGCTATTTTAATGGTGACACAAAGGACATTCTCTTCAGTATGCTGATTCCCCTTATTGAGCAGCTCTCAAGTCCAAATAATTATTTATTCCTCCAGTGGATGGGATACACCAAGGTCCAGCATCTGGCAGAGATGGTTTTGTGGGGCCTCCAATTCTGTTCCTGAGTTTCCAGAGGATAAACTAATAGCTTAATGTCCATTACATTTTTACTCTGTCTACCTTACTCAAGTCACCTCTTCTGAGCATCACAGCAGACACATTACCCCCATTTTAAATATGAGAAAATGAATATTTATGAAATGAAGACATCTGACTAGACTTGCAGAGCCATCAGTTTGCAGAAAAGAAATGCAGATAAAGAGCTGAATTATCTTAACCAAGTTCATTCAACTGCAGTTCATGACCTAAAATAAAATCTCCCTTAGACAGACATGAACTATGGATTATTGGCCTAGGCTTCCTTCCTACTTTAATATGATCCTCCTAGAGTTGTGTAAATAAATACCTGTGGATAGATTCAAATTAACTACCGCATTTGTCCTGAGAAGTTAGAAACATAACTTGAATAACCTCATTAATTGCCAGAGTGGCAAGGAAATCTGAAAAGGCACAGATCATTCTAACTTTTTATCCTTAACAATAATATTGGAGATATAAGATGCCTCATTATTTCAATGTGCATATATGTAATTGGGTGTGAGATCAGCTTTTAAAAATATATAAGCCATTGGTCTTAATTTTTATGACAAAATCCTTTCTTATGAAATAAGATTACATAGAATAAGGCAACAAAGTTAATTATATACCTTTCTGTCATATTGATAAACTTAAATAGAAATCATTGAGATAAGGCAATGTTTCAATATATGTCAAAATGTGAAAATCTTGATGTATCTTATAATCAATCTAAGGGTTGCATGTCACATAATATATATGTACTCAGGTTCCATGAAGTATTGTGTATAAACAATTTGTGGCAATAATAAACATAAGAGCTTAAATGTTCATTAGTAGGAGACTGGTTAAATATGCATGTACTTAAAAGAGTGTAAATGTTACTATTGAACAGAATGTAAAAATGGCTGTAC
Organism: Tamandua tetradactyla; assembly: GCF_023851605.1. Taxonomy (NCBI): domain Eukaryota; kingdom Metazoa; phylum Chordata; class Mammalia; order Pilosa; family Myrmecophagidae; genus Tamandua; species Tamandua tetradactyla. The sequence goes on along the minus strand of NW_027518404.1, from coordinate 434,697 downwards.
ATCATGGCATTTTTAATACCAATTGTTATCTAAAATTATCATGATCTGTGAATTTAAAAAGTCTGCAAATCTCGGGGCCTGCCCATGCAAAAAACAGACTGCAATTACACATAAGACAGGGTAGAATTGGGGAACTTTGTATTTGTCTAATATAACAGCTTTAGCTTATTGAAATACAATTTCCATACCATACAACTAAGCTTTGAAAGTTTTTAATACAGTGGGTTTTAGAACATGTAGAGAGTTCTGCAAAAATGACCACTATACAATTTTAGAATGTTTTCATCACCTTAAAAAGAAACTCCACACCCTTTAACAGTCACTTTCCACTGTCCTGTTTTTCCAGCCCCTGACAATCACTAATCTACTTTCTGTCTCTAAGGATTTGCTTATTCTGAATATTGAGTATAATTGGCATAATACAATGTATGTTCTTTTATCCCTGAGAATAATATCTGGCTTTTATAACTGAGCATAAGTTTTAAGTTTCATCCACACTGTAGTCTGTATCAGTACTTTGGGAAAGAGAAACTGGGGCTAATAACAGGGTTCTCTCTTCTTTGGAGCATCTCTGTGTTTTTTGCTAGAAAATATGCCTGATTTATTTAACAGAATTGTATGAGTATGAGATTATTATTTGGTTATTTATTTCATTTGCATATGCATGTATATATATACATATATATATGAATATACACACATAAACACATATATAAATTGAAATGATGACTTAGAAAATACTAAGAAAAAACCATGCAGATATAATATTATATTTCTGAATAACAAGGAAACATAAGTGACTGAAGCAATATTAACTGTTACCAAAAGCAAATAAACCTGAAAAACTGGCTCATTCTAAAGATGAATAGGATTTTCATGCTAAGAAATCAAATATTATTTTTCACTAATTAAATTAATAACTTAAAACTGCATTTACATTTAGTAAAAGTTTACATGAACTTAATAAGTAAAAATGACACATTCTTTGAATAAAAACATATGTAAAAACACTACAGTTGTTATTCCATTTTATTCTGTGATTGCTAGTAAAACTTTATATGTAAGACAGATATAGCATCTAAAAATTTTTAAAAGGGACAAAATTATCTGTTTTTCTTATATTATTATGATTGCATTCTCATAAAACTAAAAGTAACCTATTAAAGCAATAAGATAATTCAATAGTTGACAAAAATATATGAATAAAGCAATTATCATTTTTATGTAATATCTATGAAATGTAATGGAATAATGGGTTGAAACTAGATTACTCAATGAATAGTTAAATCCTCTGGAAAACAACAAAAAAATTGTACCATGCTGCTATGGAAAAAGAAAATACTCTTAAGTAATTTTTGAATAAATGATAGATATTTGAAATAATTAGAAAGCTGTATCTTGGTTTTAGATATCAAAACCCAAAGTGTAGTGAAAGAAAGACCACCATTTCCAAACAAAAGACTCCAAATCCATAAGCTGTAGGGAAAGGAAATTGTATTTGATTAGATTCAATAAAGTTTTGGCAGCAATATAGTATAACAAAGAAACTTTTTATATATGATGAGCATGGGGTGGATAGTCTAATTTGTTAATATTTAGAAGCAGTGAAAATAGTGAAATCTACTACCTGAAAATAAGTGCTTGTCAGTTACAATGGATCCTGAGTTGTTTCAGACCAGAATGGATGAGCTTCTCTCCATTGTTTTATAGTTACAGGTGGATTTTGGATTTACACCTATTTTCCCAGAGACTGTGGCAGGAAGGAGGATCTGATGGTGAAGACTGGATACTTAGACGGAATTTATTTACATGTCCAGCACATGATAAGTGATACTGACAGCATTTGAGCTTCTAGGAACCTATATATAGACATATATATATATATGATGGTGGTAAAATGAAACCTGGAGAGAGATTGTGCCTTTTGTAGCCCAGGGTGGGAGGACAAAAATGTCTATATCTGATATAGCTGGATAGTGGCAATGCATATCATTTTATTGCTATTGCTATGCTGACTTCTTTGCCAGTCATAAAGCTCTTCCCTGAGAATAAACTGTGAATCCCTTCAAAAATAAAAAAACACATAATTTTAATTCAATTGAATTTTGCTTATTTCTTCTCAAATCTAAATTCATTATCCATGTCTGTATTTTCAGCAGCATCAATTTTCCATTTTAAATATCTGTCATATTTTTAATGTGTTCATGATTTTATCTGACAATCACTTCATGATCTTTAAATACTTTAAATAATTTCTCTTATGTTTTCAACTTTCCTTTGTCCAGCACAATCCATACCCTTCTCACAGCCTTAACTCCTCTTGCTCTTTTTGTTTCATTTGCTCACAAGGCAACTGTCAAATCTCTGCCTATTCTGGACCATTATCACTGCTGAAAATGGTTTCTGAATAAGGTTTGATCTTGCTGACTGGTTTCACTTAAATAAATGATTTGAGTTTTTTTTTATCTATTAGACTTGTTTCCTTTTCCCCTCAAACTCTAGCAGGCCTTCCACTGAGCTCTTAGCTTATAAATATTAATGTTATCTTGATGACAAAGTTAAGAGCATGCATAAGACAAAAGTTAGCAATTTAACATTACCAAATACACAAAACACAATGTCTGCACCCACAGGTTCTAATTTCCTTTTGGAAGATTTGTTAAAATGGGAGAACTTTCCTTGCTTTTGGTAAAGCTAATCTATTTCCTGGACCATAAACTCTGGACAATGTTGCTCCTTCAATAACTTTAATTCATCCATGCACTTCACTATTACCTGATCATTCCCATTAACTTAAACACATCTTAAGAATAAAGCATTATACTACTCCATATAATACTTCTGTATTAATCTGCACTAAGTTGTAGAAAGGTTCTCAAATATATTCTTATGTCTCAATATTCACTCCGTCCTCTCACAAATCCACTTACTGGAGCATAGTGTGCATATAGTGAACACTTTAGGCAAAGCAGACCCTATACTAAAAAATGTGGTTGTGTATTTTGACTTTTTTGGGGGTAACTTGCAGGACTGAGACAGAGGTTGACATTAATTTCCCCTGTCTCAAGCTGGAGCAGCTTTATAGGTGGCATCTAATAAAAACATTCAAAGGCATTCTCTACCTATACTTAGTTTTGTTTTTTTTTACCTGTGGTAAGCAACACAGAATGGATCAAGCAGCAGATAGACTCAATAGCCTGAACAGGTCAAAGCTGAGGAGTGAGTTTATTGAAGGTATAAAGATCTTGAACAGTTACCTCAAATATTGTTGTACCCAGCATGCAGCTCAATATCAGGTACATGCTAAGAAAGATGTAAGAGTTAGAATTAACGAAAGTGCAAGGTTTAGGTTAAGACATAATATTGGGCATCCAGGCCTTACATGAATGATTTCTGCAGCACAGAGCCAATCTGCAAAGAGTGAGAGTTTTTTCAATTTTTTTTAAACTCCAGGCATTTAAGGAAATATATGACAGGTTATTTGCTGACTGCAGAAATAAGGAAACAGACACTTCAGAAATAGCACATGACAATGATAGTTCAAAAAATCTTTATACAAATAGATAACTGCAGATAAATGTACATTCATGACACAATAATAAAGAAATACTCCAATCAATTATTTACATAATTTCTGCAGCTGGTTACAAGGTCATAAAGATAATTATAAACACATTTTTACAAAACTCATTCCATATTTCCCTTGTGCTCAACCCCATGCCTCAGTTGTATGGGATTCTTCACCTGGTGGGATGATCTAAACACTCATTCTTGATGGGCCTGTGTCTTTACTGATCATGCATAAATTGCGTATTTCCATTTCCTATTGACTTTAAACATAAGGCATGTGGTACTAAGGAGCTCTAAGGGATCACCTGTATTCCACACATATTCTTCCTTACCACCTTTGGGTAATAGCAGCCTCACTTCCCTTTGGCAATCAACATCAATCATCTCACCTGGTAGAATAACACCCTATTTTGGTTATTAATTCTGAGGGATGAAAAAGACAAAGATGCTAGTTGGCATTCTTAACATCCTGTTCAATGGAATGATTGTTTTGTCTCTTGTTGGAATAATTCCTCCCTCTGTAACTAAGATATCAAGAGGAGCAGAGCTTAAGGTCACAGTTGCAGGATGGAGAAAAATTGCTAGTTGATCATTAGGGGAAATGGTTCCACCCAAATTTATATTGTTTGATTCTTGTACCCATATTTTCTGGCTATGGAAAAAACTAAACCATATATGAGATGCTGATTTAAAGCATATTCCCCCTCTTGGAAAATACAGGCCCAATGTGGTCAATTTTTGTCACATAGTTGACATTGATTAAGTTTTCAGTAAGCCATATGATCATTCAAACAATCGAGTTCTTAGAGGATGATTGGAAACATGGTATGCTCAGTGGATTTCATCAGCATGGGTCCATTGCCCTACTTCATGTGCTGTAGAGTGAGTTCCTTGATCAGAAGCAATCTTACATAGAATATCATTAGGGTGAATAAAGCATCTTGTAATTACATGGATGGTAGTTTGGGGAAAATCCTTTAGTATAGGAAAGATAAAGTGCAGTCAGAGTAAACGTATTCTATTAAGAAAAAAAAAAGAAAACGCTGGAACTTTCATGATGGAAGAAGTTCAAATGTAATCAGCTTCTCCTTAGTTAGGCTGTTCATCATCTTGGAGAATGGGGCCATATAAGAATCAGTGTTGTTATTAGCAGATTGGGTACTCTAGAATGTCTATAGCAAAGCTAGCTTTGATGAATAGAAGTTCATGTTGCTGAGACCCTTTATTACTTCTATCTCTGTCATCATGACAACATTTTCCATGAGTCCTTTGGGCCATGACATGAATGGCTGGGGAAAGAGGATGACTAGTATTCAAATAACAGATCATCCAATTAAGGGCATTACTAAAGTATTTCTTTCCTGATAACAGCCTATGGTGAGCATTCACATCGACAAGAATATCTTGGTGGCTTTGTTTTTGTTTTCAATTTCAGGAAAGTCAATACACAAACCTCTTCCAAAGACTTTCTTGCCACCAATTTTTCAAGAATGTTTCCTTCATGTCCCTAACCATCTAGCCAAACAATGACCAAAGCTCAAGAATCCATGAAAAAATCATGTCTGGACAATTATTCATCCAAGAATAATGAATAATGAGATTTGCTGATGAAATTATTCCCACAGGGAGGGTTGCCCTTCAAGACTATCTTTCAAGGACATCCAAGAAAGGACCTGCAGCATGCAGCTATCCATTTTTGCATGTTATCTGCAAATTATAGAGAACTGCCAATAAACAAGGCCTATGTGACCCCTTCCTCAGTCAGTTCATAATAGGAAGCTTTTCAAGGATGCCATAGCTGTGGGTTGTAAGAGATACAGTGACAGTAATATGGCAGGAGTGAAGGCCATGGCTATTTTTGGTGCTTATTTGAGGAACTTTCTTGGACTTGGGGCCTGTATTAGCTTGATCTTGTCTATACAAGTACCATTGAAAGATGGTATATTATCCTTGTATAATGTATATGAGGAATCCCAGGCTTAGAGAGATTGATAATTTTTTAGTGGATTTGCTAACTAAGGTCTGCTTATCCTCCAAGTTTGTTCAGAGGACAAAAATTTCACAAATTGAGGAACAAATTTGTTAAAGCAGCTCAATTTGCCTGAAGAGCTATAGGGTTTCTCTACTCTGTAGATCACATATTACTATGAGAACTCTGTCAATGGACTTGAATCTTTAAAAATAATGATTATGATCAGTTCCTCTGTTGGGAGGATCCAGATCTGAGCACTTGATCACCAAATACAATTTGGGCTTTTCTACCATAATGAAGAGTAGAGTCAATGTGGAAATCAGCATACTGTGACTTGCAGAGACTGTGGCAGTGGCTAGTTGATTATATGGCACCTGGAATTGAAATATGTGGGCATTTATTAACTTATTATTTGATAATTTTTTCTCTATAAGCAGAAAAGTTTTAATTGAGGGAATTATGGTTTTTACAAGGGTGTCTCTGATGGAGAAATGGATATTTTCAGACATTTTGGGGATCATTAGACACTGGCTCTGAACTGACATTAATTCCTGGAGATCCAAAATATCACTGTAGTCCACCAGTCAGGGTTGCAGTTGAGGGACTTAAGGTGATCAATCAAATTTTAGCTCAGACCTGTCTTACAATGGAACAAGGTCTCTTTGTGCCTATTCTTTGTCCTGACCCCAGTTCCAGAATATTTGGTATAGACATATTCAGCAACTAACAGAATCTTCACATTGTTTACCTGCTTTGTGGTGTGTGGGCTATTATAGTATGAAAGATTAAGTGGAAATCATTAGAAAGACTTCTAACAAGCAAAATAGTAAAACAAAAAATACATATACCACATTGATGGAGGAGTTACAGATAATAATGCTACTATCAATTACCTGAAATTTGCAGGGATGGTAACTCCTACCACATCCCCATTCAACTCTCTATTTGGCAACCAAAGAATACAGGGGAGTGGATTATTATTATCACAGCAGCTTGAGAAATTATGACATTCTCAGGTAACTGAAATGAAGCTATTGATCTAGTAAATGCTTTCTACTCAACATCTGTTAATAAACGCAATCAGAAACAGTTTTATTTCAGTTGCCAAGGCCAGCGATATACCTGCATTTTCCTACAATTAAGAGTATACCAACCATCAAGCACCATGATATAATCTAGTGTGCAAAGAATTTGATTTCCTTTCCCATCCATAATGCTAGTGAGCAAGAAGAAATTACTACTCAATTCTCATTATTAAGGCATTTGTATGTCAGAGCTTGGGAGATAAATACATAAAAAATTCTATGTTAGTGAAATTTTTATGCATCCAATCATGTGGATTATGTGAAATTATTCCTTCTAAGGTGAAGTTTTTTCTGACCCCTCTTACAACTGATAAGAGTCACAAAGCCTAAAAACATCTGGTGAGTTGAAGAATTGAGGGCTACAATGGTAAGGAGTGTTTTTCCTTATTTTCCTATGAATATGTTTGCATATATAAATAAAGGAAATGTCTGTGCTTTCTTCCCTTTGATCCCCTCACCATATTGCAAAAATTGTAATAACTTTATGCCATAGTATTTAAGTTGAAGGTTATCAAGGACTGTTGGTTAGCTGATGGCTGGGTAGCTGATGGTTGGGGGTAAGTGGCTGTACTGAGTCAGTCACACAGACACATAGCACACAGCACACGACTCAGGAGACAACCTTCAGGGGTGAGTGGAAGGCATCCACTTTATTGAAGAAGTGAACAGGCTTATATTGGCTGGGAGCATGCAGGAACACATGTCGGCTGGGAATTGGTGGCCGTTGTTGCTAAGGCAGAGGGCAGATTTCTGGGATTGGTCATCATTGTTGCCTTGCATCAACCACAGCAGCCAGGTGAGCGATATTTTATGGCTTCTCCAACAATTAGCCACGACAGCCAGGTGAGCGATATTTTATGGCTTCTCCAACAATTAGCCACGACAGCCAGGTGAGCGATATTTTATGACTTCTCCAACAAAGGATGAAAATAAATATCACCCAAGAGCTTGCATCTTCTTCTGGGGAAATGGTTAGGGTGTTTCCGGATGTAAACAAAGCAATAGAATTATGTTAGCCAAAATTATGACTGCTATGGAGAGAGTAACCAGGGTTTAAGGAAAGGTTCATGAGTGCCACTGACAACGTATATTTAAATTCATGGATCAGTTTGTATAGATATTTCTGCTAAAACTGTAGGGAAAAATCTTTCTTAATACAATAAATAAAAATGAAAGTTTGGTATTATTGACTGAGTACCTTCCCCATCTATGCTTTCTATTGTAATCTCATTTAATAGTTTTTCTCAAAACACAAAGAAGTAAGGTAGCAAATAGAAGGACTATTTTATGGGGGAAGAGAAGAAAAGGGATAAAGAAATAAAAAGCAATAAAAGTTAATTTATTATTTATCACAAGTTAATATTATATGTTCTCAAGCCAAATATGAAAGAAAGTAATTCTGCTAAGGGTCCAAAGGTGATGTTTCAGCTTCAAGCAAGAACATGCACACATATTGAGTTGAAATGACTGAGAACTTGATAGGAGTTACTCTGTTTCATAACAAGACAGCATGTGTTTTGTTTTATTAATAAATATGGAGGTGCTCTTGTCTTTAGAGGATTGCCAAAGGAAACCAATCGTTGGCATCCAATAATAACCAATGGAAATTACAAGGAGATAATTGTCTTTAGATGGTGAGGGAACAGGTCTCAAGTGAAAACTGACCATGCAATACAACTGAATACCAAGTAAGATTAATGTATTTTAAACTTTGAAATGGTTAAGATTAAAGAGAAAATAATTTAAACTGAAAGAAAATCACATTTCCTTTAATGTTCAGATGATATATAAGTTCAAATGCTTGTGAATTTTAAAGATAAAAGAGAAGAGAAGTAGAGGCTTAAATCCTGTCAACAGCTCAATCTAGGGATCAGATGTTCCTGCTCATTTTCAGTCTTTTCCTCTGAGAAGTGGGGTGATTTTCATGACTAAATCCATATTCATAGTATTTCTAGGGGGTAATGGCAATACTCAATTTAAAATTTATGGTAAAATTTATACATTTATGTATTTACCATTTAAACTATTCTCAAGTATTCAATTCAGTGGTGTTAATTATATTCACAATTTTGTGCAGCCATCAGCAACATTCATTACCAAACTTTCCACCACCTCAAACAGAAACTCTGTACCAATTAAGGATTAACTCCCCATTCCATAATAGATATGAAGATGACAAAATATTAGATAAACACTTTCTAATGAACAAAATATCTGCCTCATAAATATTTCACTTCAATTTTCTGAGGCAAACAGTGACATAACTTATTGGATTGCAAGCTTAACCTCCTGTGCAGAAATTTATGGAATATACAGTTACATTGATGCTGAAATTCTAAGGTATCATTTCCAGCATGTGGTCTCTCTCCAGCCTGAGGTGAAATGTTGATTAGACTTGTCTATAGAGATGACCATCTCAAATCTGTACTACCATTTGATAAATCATAATTATATATCAAAGTTCCTCTCATGGTCATTTACACTTCTGTAAGTGTGAGGTTTTATTATGTTTTGTTGGATGATTGTTTGGATGGGGCAGTAGCTCTGCCATAGCATTTAAGAAACTGGAAAATCAAATATAGAAGTATTGTACCAGAGACATAGAATTAAAAAAGAATTATTATCAGAGTTTCCCTCCACTTTGATCTGATCTTGGTGCCAAGATTAGATATTAGGTCAAAATGACCTAATACATTGCAAATGTAAAGAATAAATAGAATCAGATATTATCTTATTAACAATAGGTAATTTTTTATTTTAGAAACAATTCCTAGAAAATTTGATAATATTAAAAAATTGAGAAAATTCTTTAGACATGTATGTAGAACATTTTCTTCTGAGTACACATGTTCCAGTTTAAGGAGTCAACATTATATTTGTAGCTGTACTCATTAAAACCAGCACCATTCACGCCTGCCATGCTGGAGTCCTGGGTTCAATTCCTGGTGCCTACCCATGTAAATAAATAAATAAATAAATAAATAAATAAATAAATAAATAAATAAAACCAGCACCAATTTCATGTACTTATTGGGGAGAAGTATTATGCTGTTTTAGGCATTATATACCTCACATGTGAAACTCTAAGCCACAACGTAAAAGATTTTTCTCATTTATTATGTGTCATGTAAAGTTTGAAGTGCATAACATTTAGGAAAGAAGTGGCTCAAAATACTCTTTTAGTGCTGTGGTAGATTGAATCATGTCCACCCAGTGACCTGTTAAATCCTAACCCCAGTCCTGTGAATATTAATACATTTATAAATGGGCTCTTCAAAGAGCTATTAATATGAGACCAAACTGACACAGGGTGGACCTTAATGCATTATGGTTGGAGTTCATATCAGCAATTTTGAATTGGAGATAAAAGTCACAGGAGAAGATATAATGAGGCAAATAACTATGTGATGGAGGTATAGATTGGGTCAGTACAAGAATGCTACAGACTTCAAAGAAAACATGATCTGCCAGTATCTTGGTTTAAGACTCCTAGTCTCCAAATTTGTAAGGCATTAAAATTCCTGTTGTTACTATGTGGGAGACCCAGGTTTGATTCCTGGCCCATACACTTCCCCAAAACAAAACAAACAAATGAAAACAAAACATACAATCAAAAAAAAAATCAACAAATAGTGCTGCAATAATGGAATACACACATGGAAAAAGAATGAAATGTGACCCCACCATACAGCATACAAAAAAATCTTATTGTTTGAGCCATCCTGTTCTATACTATTTTGTTATAGAAGTCCTGGCAAGCTAAAAGAACAGGCTAAATAATTCCTAATTGGAGACTCCATATTTCCCTTTCTTAAAATATTTAAAGATATCTTTGAGGAGAAGGAAATTGCTTGGCCAAATGGATCCTGAGTGTTCTCAGGGATTATTCAATAAGCAGAATGCACAGAAATATAATGAATGTACAGAAAAATATCTCCTCCCATATTTTTAAGTAGTAGCCAAAACTTGTTTTGGTGTTGTATATCCAATAACAGTAACTGGAGAAAATCAAATAATTTGTTTTGGGCTAAAATATCTTCATAATATTTGCTGAGTATGTAGTTTTAGGACCTCTCACAGGAATGGTCTGTGTGCTGGCTTGAAAGGATGTATATATCCCCTAGAAAAGCCATGTTTTAATTAAAATCCCATTTCATAAAGGCAGAATAATCCCTATTCAATACACTATGTTTGAAACTGTAATCAGATCATCTCCCTGGATGATGTGACTTAGTCAAGAGTGGTTGTTAAACTGGACTAGGTGATGACATGTCTCCACCCATTTTGGTGGGTCTTGATCAGTTTCTGGAGTCCTATAAGAAAGGAAACATTTTGGAGAATGAGAGAGATTCAGAGAGAGCAGAACAGAATGACATAACCATGAGAAGCAAAGTTCACCAGCTAGTCACCTTTGGAGATGAAGTAGGAAAAACCTCCTGGGGAGCTTCATGAAACAGGAAGCCAGGAGAAGAAGCTAGCAGGTGCTGCCATGTTCATCATGTGCCCTTCCAGATGAGAGAGGAACCCTGAACTTCATTGGCCTTCTTGAACCAAGGTACCTTTCCCTGGATGCCTTTGATTTGATATTTTTATTGACTTGTTTTAATTGGGACATTTTCTCAGCCTTAGAACTGTAAACTAGAAACTTACTAAATTCCCCTTTTTAGAAGCCATTCTGTTTCTGGTATATTGCATTCCAGCAGCCAGCAAACTAGAACAGTCTGTTTCCAGGTGGTGAGATTTATACTAGAAATATCACCAAGATGATCTAAGGCAAAAATTTAAAATATGTCTTAACTAATGTTTTGGTTTGCTAATGTTGCTGGAATGCAATGTAAAAGAAATGGATTGGCTTTTACAAGGGGACTTATTATGTTACAATTTACAATCATGAGACTGTGAAAGTGTTTAAATTAAGACATCCATAGAAAGATACCTTGATTTTGAAGAAAGGCTGCCAGCATCTGGAGCAATTCCATCAGCTAAAAAGTTACATGGCTGTCATCTGTTGGTCCTTGCTCCTGGCTCATTGCTTTCAGCTTCTGATTCCAGTGACTTTCCAGTGTCTGTGGGTCCTCACTTAATTTCTCCAGGCCAGAATCTGGATTTCATGTCTTAACTTAACATCTCTAAATGTCTGTGTCTCTCAGCTTTATGTATCAGTTCTGAGCTGTCTCCAAAATATTTCCCTCTTAGTAAGCTTTTAAGACTTATCTTCAATGAGTGTGGTCACATCTCCATGGAAAAAACCTACTCTAAAGGTCCCAGCAAACAATATGTCTGCCTCACAAGATGAGTAGAAGAACACAGCTTTTCTGAGGTACATCACAGTTTCAAAACAGCACAATTACTGAGCTTTCTTTTTAGGTGTGTTAAAATCAAGGAGTAACAATCATTTACATATTCCCTCTCTAAGGGAATTTGTAATTAGTTTCACAGATGAAACTTTATAAAGGCAGTAACACCTTATCTTCTGGATCATATGATAGAGTTTTCATACTCACAGCCATTGCCTTTAGTGATATTTTTCACCTAAGAGGCTACTTAATAATGAAAATAAATTACTCTGGAGATTGATTTGTCTTAAGGTTTTGATAATGATAGGAGGTAGATGGAACCCAAGCCAAATGAGTACAAATATATAATTTGGCTTGACTGACTTAGCCAAACCTTGGGTGAACTTTAGTCATATTGTTGGACACACTTCAAAAATAAAATAAGGATAGAAAGACCAACATGGAGGAGAAGATGTTAGAGGTATTGCAGTTAAAGAGTAAGAAGTGCTTCTAAATTATTCAGAATTTTAAATTACCAGTGAGAATAGAAAACATCTAGGGCATAAAAATCAAGAAATTTCATCTAAGTATATATAAGTATCTGTAGTTTCATTGCTCTGGATTTTGTTCTGTGGTTCCTGGGTGGGAAGTTTCTACTTTATGTTATTTACCAGTTATGAAGGTTTTGCATGGAAGCTGTCTTTTACTTTTCCAGGATGACTGGTCCTGGATTTTTCTTAGTAATTATTATTTTGTATTCTCTAACAGGGACACTTTCCATTGTTTCAAAGAAGACCTATATATTTTAATTACAAATAAACATCTGAGTCTTTTACACATGTCCTAATTAACAGTAATTGATAATATCCATTCCAATGGAGTTTGAAGGTTGTCTCCCTCTGAGACCTCTTATAGAATACAAATTTCCTGGGCCTATTTGCATCTTTTCTAAGAAGCCATTTTTTAATTTTAGTGGCATTTGACATATGAAGAGGCTAAGAAATTTCAAAACTATCAGGTTTTGACTACTTGTTTAATACTCCCTCTGTCAATCTATCTTTCTCCTTTTGCATTTTATGTAAGTAAGCAGAAGAATCAGGCAGATTTTTCAAAACTTCATGTGGAAATCTCTTTAGCTAGATCAACAAGTTCCATAGAACATTTTCTTCTCTCCAGTCCTCTTGTGTAAAGTTATTGAGAAATATTCCACCACTACATAACTAGGATCAACCTTAGTTCAGTTTATAAGATGATACCACTGGCATTCCTATAAAAATTCAATGGGAAGGTGCTGCAATAATGGGGTATTCATATGGAAGAAGAATGAAATGTGACCCCACCACATAGCATACAAAAAAAATTCAATAGGCAACCTTAGAAAATAACAAGCGACGTCAACAATTTCACAAAGTTGATTAATATATTCACTCACACTCTCCTTAAAGGCCAGACTCTGATTCATATACACTCTCATATTTTGGGGTTTTATTGTCATTCTTGTTTTGGCATTGTTACCAGACAAAGGCCATGGATTCTTCTGCCCAAAACACCCTATATCCAATTTCTGAGACACCAGGGGTTCAAAGAGAGAAAGAGTTTATTCCTACAGATGTTCAATGTAATGAACCTGTCACCAGGTAGCAAGATGATCTCTACAGGGAATGGTGCCATATTGGGGACTGAGTGTGGGTCTCTGCTGCTACTAGATTGAGCACTCAGCAGTAACCATAGTCAGGTTGGCCTTAGTGAGTGGAAGTACATGTTGATGAACTCATGCATAGCCTCCAACCCTACAACCATGAATGCTTTGTTCATGAACCCATTAGGCAATAGCAGGAGTTGCTGAGGAAAGAGGAAGAACTGTATCCACAGGATTGGTCATCTGGTGGATTGATTACTAAAATTTTCCTCTACTGAAGTCACCCTCTACTGAGCATTCATAGGGGACAAAAATATCTTTATGTTCTTTGCTCATACAAAAAGGTTTAACTACATACCTCCTACCCAGACCTCTTTGTCACCAATTTTCCAATCATGTGTCTTCAAATTTACTGACCATCCAGGTAAACCATTAACAACAGCCATGAATCAGTATACAAAAACACCTCTGGCCAGTTTTCCTTTCAAACAAAACTATCAACAAAATGAACTGCTCAAAGATATGCTCACTGATAGGATTTCCCTTCACCACTCTCCTTTATGACTATAAGGAACTCCCCAAGAGGCTATACCTCTGGTCTGGGAAAGAGAAAGCAATGTGGCAGAAGTGGGGACATGAACATTTGGGCCATTTCCTCATGTAACTTATTTATGCCTATAGGAGCCTTTCGAGTCCTATCTCTAATCACCATTTATTTTATTGAAGGTGTGCACAGCAGAATAAATTTGTGCAAGCCAAATTTATGGTTTGGTGGGTCAGACTATACCTAGCCTATTACAGACAACTAAATTCTCATGGTAACTTGGTGGCACATGCTTAAGTTTTCAGTCTTTACAAAGTGCAAGTAGCAGGCTTAAAGCTGTTTCTTGAAGAAGAGTAATTATCTGCAGTGGTGGTAAGGCTTTGCTTCAAAGTCCTAAGATTTTGCATTGGGATTCTCCTACTGGGACCTGTCAAAGTTTTCAGAAAGCATCATTGTTTGCCAATGACACTCCCAGAACCATTGAATCAGTTGGATCATTTGGCCTAAGTGGCAGAGCAGCTCATACATTATCCTGGACATGTCACAAAGCCTCCTCTTTTTGTGGTCCAATCTCAAATGTAGCAGCTTTCCTTATCACTTGGTAAATGGTCCAGGACAGTAATCCAAGTGAAGAATATGGTGTCTCCAAAATCCAAAGAGGCCAACTAGGCACTGTGCCTCAATTTTGGCTGTAGGAGGGGTCAGGTGCAACAGCTTATGTTAGAAGGGATATCTTCACTTGCCCCACACCAGGAGAAACATAGAAATTTCACTGAAGTGGATGACCCTATATTTTCCTTAGATTTATATCCCATTCCCTGACATGCAAATGCAAGGGGATGGGATATAAATGCCAGTAAGCCTAGAAAACATGCTCCTTCTTGCTCACTAGTTCCATTCAGCATGATATCATCAATATAAAGGATGAGCATGATGTCTTCTGTGAAGGAGAAGTGATCAAGGCCCCTGAGGACAAGATTGTGACATAAGGCTGAAATGTGGATATACCTCTGATGCAGGACAGTGAAGTCATACTCCTGGCCATGCCAGATGAATGCAAATTGTTTATGGTGGTCATTAGTGACATCTATTGAGTAAAAAGCATTTGCCAGATCAATAGCTGAATATCAAATACCAGTGACATGTTGATTTGCCCAAGCAACGATATCATATCTGGAACAGTAGCTGCAATTGGAGTTACCAGCTGAATAAGTTTGCAATAACCCTTTATCACCCTCCAAGTCCCATCTGTTTTCTTCACAGACCAAATAAGAGAGTTGAATGGGGATGTGGTGGGAATAAGCACCCCTGCATCCTTCAAGTCCTTAAGAATGGCATTAATCTCTGCAATCCCTTCAGAAATATAGTATTGCTTCTGATTCACTATTTTGCTAGATAGGGGCAGTTTTAGTGGCTCCCATTTGGCCTTTCATCCCATAAAGTCCTTATTCTCTGAGTCAGATAACCAGTGTTTTGATTCTACAAGTTGTTGAGTATATCAATTCCATTTATGCATTCTGGAACTGGAGATATGGCACAGAATGGGTTGGGAGACCCACTGCACCCAGTGTGAGATGGACCTGAGCTAAAACCTTATCAGTCACTTGACCTTGATAAAAATCTACTACTCTGACTGGTGGACAGAGTGATGTTTTGGGTTTTTTTTGGAATTTGTGTCACTTGTGAGCCAATATCCAATAATCCCAAAATATCTGATCATTTCCTATTCCCCATTGCACAGTTACCCCTTTAAAAAGTTGTAGGTCTCCTTGGGGAATGCTAGGAGGAAGGTTAATGGTGTAAATTTGGGGTAGTTGAAAAGGAAAAGCATCTTTCACCAAGGCTTACTTGGCCCTCCCCTCATTGGAAGGTCTCTGGGTCTGTACAGTGTCTCAAATGTGGGAGTTGATTAAGAAGTGTGACTTTCTCTTTCTGTAATTGAAGTTAGACTTCTGTTCAGTTGAGCTAGAATTATTCTGCTTATACAGCTCACACAAGAATTTAGTAGACTGCCCATCTACTTTAATTCTACATACCCCATGATCTACTAACCAGTGCCTGAATTCTCTGTGTGTCAGATTATTTTGAGTGTGACTTTGAGTCTGCTGTCCATTATGGTGGACATGCCCACCTTGAAAATGATGATTAACTGTCACTACATGGCTTCTGCCAACTCCAGATCTGATCATTCCCATTTAAGGATTCCATTTCAGTGACAGCAGTTCTGACAGTAATAACTGATCTACAGAGAACAGCAAGTACAATGTTCTTCAGTGATGATGTAGCTAGTCCCGAGTTTATTTCTCAGGGTTCTGGTGACAGATGTATCCTCTGGACATTTCTGGGTTGTGTGAGTATGTCTTCCATGATAAATCATTGTAACATTCCAATCTCTCTAAGCCTCTGAGTCCCCTCATCTATATTGTACCAGGGCAGTTTTGGAATTTTGACCTCAGGTAATGTGGACCACCTTTTGATCCATGTTTCAACCAAACATTGGTCTGTAGTTCCTTTCCAGGTGGTATGTTTATATTTATATTTACATGCTTTGAAAACAGCAAATGATCACTAGCATATCAAGATGCAGACAGATATAACCCAGCAAAATGAACAAATGAAAATACCAGAGGAGACACTGACTTTGGAACAACTAATCAAAGATGATCATATACAACTACTAAATAAAAACAATGGGATGACTAATGACATAAAGAAGACACCAGAAGAGCATAAAAAGCAATTTAAAAGAAAAATAGAAAAATAACAGTTATCACAGAAATTAAAGATGCTGTAGTCCAAATATAAAACATACTATAGACACACCACAGCAGATCTGAAGAGGTAGAAGAAAGAGTAGGTGAACTAGAGGACAAGACAACTGATTTTGAACACACAAAAGAGAAAATGGCAAAAAAAATGGACAAATTGGAATTAGATTCAAGAAACACCTTTATAATAATATATTTGAATGTTTATGAACTAAACATAACAATTAAAAGATACATATTGGTAGAATGGATTAAAAATATAATCTAGCTATATGCTGCTTACAAGAGATTCATCTTACACACAAGGATACAAATAGAGTGAAAGTGAAAAGATGGAGAAAGGTATTCCATGCAAACTGTAACCAAAACAAAGCATAAGTAACTATAATAATATTGGATAAAATAGAGTATAAATGTAAATACATCAGAAGAGGTATTTGTGATGTCAATCATGAATGTTTGTGCTACCAATCAAGCAGCTCCAAAATACATGCAACAAACAATCACTAAACTGAAAGGAGAGATAGATGTTTCAACAATAATAGTAGGAGACTTCATTGCACCACTCTTCTCTATAGTTAGAACAACCAGAGGATCAGAAGAGAAATAGAGAAATTAAACAATTTGATAAATAAATTAGACCTAACAGACATATATAAGTCATTGCACACCAAAATATCTGGATATACATTCTTCTCTAGTGCTGATGGAACATTCCCCAGGATATGTCAGATGTTGGGGAAAAAACTGGTCTTTATAAATTTAAAAACATTGAAATTATTTAAAGCACTTTCTCTGATCACAATAAAATGAAGCTAAAAAGCAATAACCACCAAGGAACAAGAACTTTCACAAATATTTGGAAATTAAATAACACACCATTAAACAATCAGTGGGTCAAAAAAAATTTCTAGAGAAATTGGTAGCTATCTGAAGACAAATGAAAATGAAAATACAACATAACAGAACTTATGGGATGCAGCAAAGGCTGTGCAGAGAGCAAAATTCATTGTCCTAAATGCCTATATTAAAAAAAAATGTGAAAAAGCAAAAATCAAGGACTCAACTGCTCACCTGGAGGAACTTGAGAAAAAGAGCAAAATTGCCTCCAATACAAATAGAAGAAGTTAAATAACAAAGGTTAAAGCAGAGTTAAACAAATAGGGGAACAAAAGAACAATAGAAAGAATCAATAAAACCAAAACTTATTTCTTTGAGAAAATCAGTAAAATCAATGGATCACTAGAAAGGTTGAACAAAGGAAAAAGAGATGTAAATAAACAAAATCTAAAGTGAGAAGGGGTGCATTACCACAGACCTTAGAGAAATACAATAAATCTGAAGAGGATACTAAGAACAATTATATATGAAGAAACTGGGTAACTTAGATGAAATGGACAAATTGTTGTAAACACACAAAGAAGCTACACTGACTCAGGAAGAACAGAAGAGCTCAATAAACCAAGCACAAGTAAAGAAATTCAATCAGTCATTGAAAATCTTCCTATAAAGAAAAATCCAGGGCCAGATGGCTTCAAAGGGAATTTTATCAAACATTCTAAAAAGAACTAACACCAATCCTTCTTAAACTTTTCTAAGAAATTGAGGAAAAAGGAACAGTACATAACTCATTTTATGAAAGTAACATCATTTTAGTACCCAAACTGGGTAAAGATGCTATAAGAAAGAAACAATACAAGCCAACGTCCCTAATAAACATAGATGAAAAAAATCTCAACAAAATATTAGGAAATAAAATCCAACAACACATTAAAAGAATTGTATATCATGACCAAGTGGGATTTATTCCAGGAATGCAAGGATGGTTCAATGCAAGAAATCAATGCAATACACATTAACAAATTGAAAGATAAAAATCTCATGATCATCTTGATTGATGCTGAAAATATATTTGCAAAGATTCAGCATCCTTTTTTGATAAAAATGCACGAAAAGTAGAAATCAAAAGTAATTTCCTTGATACGGTAATGGGGCATATATGACAAACAATAGCCTGCATCATACTCAGTGGTGTGAGACTAAAAGCTTTCCCCCTAAGATTGGGAAGGTGACAAGGATGCCTTCTGTCACCACTATTATTCAACATTGTACTAGAAGTTTTAGCTAGAGCAATCAGGCAGGGAAAAGAAATGAAAGCCATACAAATTGTAAAGGAAGACATAAAAATGTCATCATTTGCAGTTGAAATGATACTATACTTGGAAAATTCTGAGAAATCTCCAACGCAAAGTTACTTGAGCTAATAAACACATTCATCAAGGTGATGAGATATAAATTTAATGTGGAATAATAAGTACATTTCTATGTATAAGCAATAACTTAACTGAAGATCCAGTTAAGGAAAAGATTCCATTCAAAATAGCAAGTAAAAGAATCAAGTACTTAGAAATTAGTTTAACTAAGGATGTTGTGGACTTGTACACAGAAAACTATATAATATTGTTAAAAGAAAACAAGGAAGATATAAATAGGTGAAAAAATATTCCCTGCTTATGCATAGGAGAGTTAAATATAGTTAAGATGTCAATTCTACCCAAATTAATCTACAGATTCAATACAGTACCAATCAAAATTCAAACAACCTGCTTTGAAATCTTCAAAAGACTAGTTACCAAATTCATATGGATGGCAAAGGGACAATGTGTAGCTAAAAGCATCTCCCAAAAAAGAACAAAGTGGGAGGATCAACACTTCCTGATTTTATAACTTATTATAAAGCCACAGTGGTAAAAACGGCATAGTTCTGGCACAAAGATAGAAGTATTGACAAATGGAATCAAATCAAGAGTGCAGACATAGGCCACCAAATCTACAGTCAACTGATTTTTGACAAGGCCTCCAAATCCACTGTACTAGATCAAAATAGTCTTTTCAGTAAATGGGCATGGGAGAACTGGATGTCAATAGCCAAAATACTGAAAGAGGACCCTTGCATTATGCCCTATACAAAAATTAGCTCAAAGTGGATCAAACACCTAAATATAAGATATAATACCATAAAGCTCCTAGAAGACAATGTAAGGAAACATCTTCAAGACCTAGTAATAAGAGGTAACTTCCTAAACTTTACACCCAAATCACAAGTAACAAAATTAAAAATGGATAATTGGGAACACCTCAAAACAAATGCTTTTGTGTCTCAAAAGACTGTCAAAAAGGTGAAGTGGCAACCAACTCAATGGGAGAAAATATTTGGAAATCATGCATTGGACAAAGGTTTGATATCCTGAATACATAAAGTTATATAATTCATTAACAAAAGGACAAAAAACCCAATTATACAATAAGCTAAACATTCAGAACAGGCATTTTTATGAAAGACAAATACAGATGGCTAAAAAGCACATGAAGAGATATTCATTTTCATTAGTTATATGGGAAATGCAGATCAAGGTTACAATGAGATATCACCTCACACCTATAAGAATGTTTGCTATTAAACAAACAGGAAACTACAAATGTTAAAGAAGATGTGGAGAAATTAGGACATACATGCACTGCTGGTGGGAGTATATAATGGTAAAGATGCTATGGAAGACAGTTTGGTGGTTCCTTAGGAATATCAGGTTGCCCTATGACCCAGCAATAGCATTACTCGGTATATACCCAGAATAGCTGAAAGCAGTGGCACAAACATTTTCACACTGATGTTTTTAGCAACATTATTCTCAATCACCAAAGGATGGAAACAATCAAACTGCCCATCAACAGATGAGTGAATTAACAAAATGTGGTATATACATATGTTGGAATATTATGCAGCAGTAAGACAAAATGATGTCCTGAAGTACATCCTTGGATGATACTTGAGGACATAATGCTTAGTGAAATAAGCCAGACATGAAAGGATAGATACTGTATGAATCCACTTTTATGACCTTGGTAAAGGTAAAATCACAGGCTTGTAAAACAGAATTTAGGAGACTTAGAGTTACATGGAAGCTACAGATGTGTGAATGGTTATCTAATCAGGTTGAACTCAAATGTAACAGAATAGATAGAGTGAAAGTTCACTGGTGGTTTTATAAGTAGCATTGCCATATTGAAAGTGAACAGGACTAAAGGGGGTTGTATAGACCCGTGTCCCACTGATTAACACTACAAATATGAATAATTTCTTGCATAGAACTACTTCAAAGGTATGAATCTATTCCATAATATGGGCTATGTTTAGCAAGAAAACGTCAGCAATACCACAGCAATGCCAAGAGGGAATAATAGGGGGAGGGACAAGAGTTAAGGTGAAGTTTAAATTTTCTATTTGGTGAGGGTGTGTTTTTTGTTTATCTTTCTCTTGGGAACAATTAAATTATCTAAAATTGAGTGTGTTGATGCAAGTTGACTTTGGACATTACACATGATACCTAATGAATGTAGGTGGCTGAATAATACATTGACAGAGGAGTAGATTGGCAAGTGATGGTGTATACATATGATCAAATATTGTGCTACTACAAAAAGGAATGAAGTTGTGAAGCATGCAATATTGTAATGAACCTGTGGAACATTTGGCTAGGCAAAATAAGCCAGAAACAAAAGAAAAATTACTGTGTGGTCTCATTTAGAAAATGCTTATTTGAAAACAAGGGCCTAGATTGTAAGCTCTTATGGCATTCATATTATGTCTGGAGTTTCAGTTATTATTTTTGGGCTTTGAGAAGCTGTTTTTTATATGTACAACCTGGTATTTAGAGATAAGAATGAAGTTGATCAAGTCAGGATTAAGGTAATTCAGAATACAGGGTAAGGAAGATATTGTCTATATTTTAGAGCATCATCTACTATTTGAAACCAAAGGTAGAAAGGTTTATTTTTTCCAAAACATAAGTTTTCTGTAGCACATAATCTAACTCAAACTGTCTGATTGATCATTTAAACAATCCAAACACAAAAGCCAGGAATAAGAATGAAGGACTTTAATCCTACATAGCTTAATGTAATGCCTGGATATATCTCAGAGTATATTAAGCAGATAATCCAATAGTGTTGGCAAAGTTCCTTGAGGAATGGGAGAAAAAATATGGATTTAAACTTTAGCTTGGGCAAACCCTAATACTGTATCAAACATTTGGGACACCAAAATCAATAGGCCAAGCCCTTGATCTTGAAGCATGCTTTTGTGAAGACTATGCATGCAGCAGAGAAGCTTAGCCTACCCATAGGTATACCTAAGAGTTACTTATGGAGGACTTCTTTTGTTGCTCATATGTAGCCTCTCTCTCTAAGCCCAACTCTGCAAGTGAACCCTTTGCTCTTCCCCTACCTGGGACATGACACCCAGAGGTGTAAGTTTAACTGATGGCATGGGAGATGACTCCCTGGGACGAGTTTGGACCTGATACCCTGGGATAAACAAAAACATCCTGGTCAAAAGAGGGTAAAGAAGTATAACAAATAAGGAATCAGTGTCTGAGAGAGTTCAAATAGATTTAAGGGGTTACTTCTGGAGGTCACTCTTATGCAAGCTTCAGTTAGACATAGCTAACTATCATATGTGTGCAGATATTATTATTACTCAGTTTTTGAAACAGATTATGTTCATGTTAGTGTTTGGGTCAGGGTTAGGTTTAGGGTTAAGGTTGGGCAAGTATTAGTGTTTGGTTGTGGGTTAGAGTATGGCTTAGGCAAGGGTTCAGTTTTGTATCGTGCCTAGGGTGTGATTAAGATTGGTGAGAAGCTTCCCGTAGGTTTGTGTTGGTTGTTGGTTTTGAGGTTGCTGTGCATTTACAGGGAGTGCTAGTGTTAGGTTTAGGTTAGGTTAAGGCTAGTGTCCTCAGAAGAAAATACTTTCAGTCCAAAAAGTACATGGAAGTGAATGGATCCAATCCAATCAGCCCCTTAGCCTTCAAAACAGTATTAGGTAAGGGATTTGCAAAGTAATTGTTGAGTTTTCTGTGAAAATGCTTGTTTTCACACAAGACGCTTATCCAAATGAATGAAGCCAGAATGTCAATCAGTTCTCCAAACCCGTTCACGGAATTTTTTCAGCAAGAATAAGGTGAGATAGGTTGGACAATGCCGTTTAACCTAAAAATATGTATGGTCATGTGTGAACCAAGTACACTACTCAGTTTCTGAAACAAATTATTGTTAGGTTAGCTCAGTGTCAGTGTTAGGGTTAGGGTTAGGGGTAGGGTTAGGGTTAGGGTTAGGGTTGGGAATAGGGTTAGGTTAAGGACTGAGTTTGAGTGTAAGGTTCATATAAAGTTGAGGGTTGTGTTTAGGGTTGTTGTTGGGTTTGGGTTTAGGTTTCTAGTTAGGGTTGGTGGTAAGGATGGGGCTAGGATTGGGTTAGGGTTAGGGTTAGGGTTGGAATTAGGGTTAAGTTTAAGGCTGCAGTTAGGTGTATAGTTGGTACAAAGTTTCAGGTTGGGCTTTGGGTTGGCATTGGTGTTGGGGTTAGTTTTGGGTTAGGTTTGGGGGTAGGGTTGGGTCTAGGGTTTGGGTTATGATTAGGGTTAGGTTTAATGTGAGAGTTTGGTTTGAAGTTAGGCTTGGGGTCAATTTGGGGACTGAGTTTAGAGGTTGGGTTTTGTGCTGGTATGGGATCTTTGAACTTTCACTTTGTTTTTGTGTTTGTGGTTACCTTAGTGTCATGTTTAAATTAAGATAAAGTGAGGGTTCTCTGAAATATTGCAGTTTAAGGAAAAAATCTTGTGCTGATGAATGGAACCATGACCATTCTAATTTTCAAAACAGGTTTAGGAAATGATTTGCATTAGTAGGTGAGTGCATCACAGAAATGCTCTTTTGCTCTGACAAAATTGCATGAAAGTGAATGGAGCTGGTAAGTCAATGATCTCTCAAAGCACATTTACAAACTGGTCTCCTATTTTACTGGGAAACATTACTTTGCAATGGTGTTTTCCATGGAAATTGCTTGGAAATATGTGTAGATATTATTGTTACTAGGTTTTTGAAACTGATTATGTTCATGTTAGTGTTAGGCTCAGTGTTAGGTTCAGGGTTAATGTTGGGCAAGCATTACCGTTTGGTTTTAGAGTTTGGCTTAAGCTTGGGTTAGGATTTGGATTCTGCTTAGGGTGGGATTAAGACTGGTGAGAGGCTACGTGTAGGTATGTGTTGGCTGTTGGTTTTGAGGTTGTACATTTACAGGGAGTGCTAGTGTTAGTTTTAGGTTAGGTTAAGGATGGTGTTCTCAGAAGAAATTACTTTCAGTCCAAAAAGTGCATGGAAGTGAATGGATCCAATAAGTCCCTTAGCCTTCAAAACAGTATTAGGTAAGGGATTTGCAAAGCAATTTTTGTGTATTCTGTGAAAATGCTTGTTTTCACACAAGACGTGTATCCAAATGAATGGAACCAGAATGTCACTCAGTTCCCCAAACCCGTTCAAAGACGTTTCTCATCAAGAATATGGTAAGATATTTTAGGCAATGCCATTTTAACCTAAAAACATGTATGGTAGTGTATAGACCAAGTACACTACTCAGTTTCTGAAACAAATTATGTTAAGGCTAGTGCAGTGTCAAGGTTAGGGTTAGGGCTATGGTAATGTAAGGGTTTGGTTTAGGGTTGGGGTAAGGGTTAGGTTTAGGGCTGCATTTGGGTGTAGGGTTGGTATAATTTGGGGGTTGTGTTTAGGGTTGGTGTTGGGGTTGGGATTAGGGTTCAGGTTGGGGTTGGCGTTAGGGTTAAGATTAGGACTGTAGTCAGGTGTAGGGTTTGTACAAAGTTGAGGGTTGGGTTTAGGGTTGATGTTGGTGTTGGGGTTAGGGTTCAGGTTAGGGCTCGGGTTGGGGTTGGGGTTAGGGTTTGCTTTAGGGGTGTATTTAAGTTAAGGTTGGCATAAAATTGAGGGTAGTGCTGAGGGTTAGAGTTGGGTTTGGGGTTATGGTTCAGGTTGGTGGAAGGGTTGGGGCTAGGGTTAGGGTTCGGTTTAGGGTTAGTATTTGGGTTAGGGTTGGTGTTAGGGTTTACTTTAGTGCTATGGTTGGGTGTAGGGTTGGTAAAAAGTTCAGGGTTGAGTTTAGGGTTGGTGTTGGGGTAGGGCTAGGGTTTGGGTTAGGGTTGTTGGTAATTTTAGGTCTAGGGTTAGGGTTAGGTTTAGTGTGACAGTTTGGTTTGAAGTTAGGTTTGGGGTCGACTTTAGGACTCTGTTTGGAGGTTGGGATTTGTGCTGGTATATTTTCTTTGGGGTTTCAGTTTGTGTTTGTGTTTGTGGTTGTGGTTGTGTTAGTGCCATGTTTAAATTAAGTGAAAGTGAGGGTTCTCTAAAATATTGCAGTTTTAGTAAAGAATCTTATGTCAGTAAATGGAGCCAGGATCATTCTAAGTTTCCAAAACAGGTTTAGGTAATGGTTTGAATTGCTGTAGGTGAGTGCTACAAAAAATGCTGTTTTTCTCTGACAATATTCCTTGAAAATGAATGGAGTTGGTAAGTCAATGAGCTCTCAAAACACATTTACAAACTGGTCTCCTATTTAACTGGGAAACATTGCTTTGCAATGGTGTTTTCCATGAAAAATGCTTGGAAATATGTTCAGATGTTATATTTACTCGGTTTTTGAAAGAGATTATATTCATGTTAGTGTTATCCTCAGGGTTAGGTTCAGGGTAAGGTCGGGCAAGCATGATTGTTTGGTTGTAGGTTGGAGTTTGGCTTAGGCTAGCGTTAGGATTTGGATTCTGCTTTGGGTGAGAATTTGGGTGAGAACCTCAGATAGGTTTGTGTTCGGTGTTGGTTTTGAGGTTGTTGGACACTTATGGGATGTGCTAGTGTTATGTTTAGGTTAGATAAAGAATAGAGTTCTCTGAAGAAATTAATTTCAGTCCAAAAAGTGCATTGAAGTGGATGGATCCAATAAATCTCATAGTCTGTAATAGATTATTTGGTAAGGGATTTGAATAGCAATTGTTGAGTTTTCTGTGAAAATGCTAATTCTCATGCAAGACGTGTATGCAAATGAATGGAGCCAGAATGTCATTCAGATTTCCAAACCCGTTCACAGACTTTTTTTCAGCAAGGATAAAGTCAGATAAGTTGGACAATGCTGTTTTAACCTAAAAATATGTATGGTCGTGTGTGAACCAAGTACATTACTCGGTTTCTCACTGAAATTTTGTTAAGGCTAGCTCAGTGTCAGTGTCAGGGTTAGGGTTAGGGTTAGCGTTAGGGTTAGGATTAGGGTTAGGTTTAGGTTTAGGGCCTCATTTGGCTTAGTGTTGGTATAAAGTTTAGGGTAGTGTTTAGGGTTGGGGTTGGGGTTGGGGTTAGGATTCAGGTTAGGGTTGGTGGTAGGTTAGGGCTAGGGTTAGGGTTTGGGTTAGGGTTATGGTTAGGGTTAGGGTTAAGGATGGTGTCAGGATTAAGTTCAGGACTGCAGTTGGGTGTAGGATTGGTATAAAATTGAGGGTTGAGTTTGGATTGGTGCTGAGGTTGGGGTTAGGGTTCAGATTAGTATTGGTGTTTGGTTTGGGGCTAGTGTTCAGGTTAGGTTAAGGGTTAGGGTTAGGGTTAGTGTTAGGGTTGGTGTTAGGGTTAAGTTGAGGGCTACAGTTTGGTTTAAGGTTGGTATAAATTTGAGGGTTGTGTTTAGGGTTGGTGTTGGTATTGGGGTTAGGGTTCGAGTTAGCACTGGTGTTAGGGTTGGGGCTAAGGTTAGGGTTTGGGTTCGGGTTAGGTTTAGGGTTACTGTGAGGTTAAATTTAGGGCTGGGTTGTATGTAGGATTGGTACAAAGCTAAGGGTTGGGTTTCAGGTTGGTGTTGGTGTTGGGGTTGTGGTTAGGGTTTGGGTTAGCATTGGTGTTTGGGTTGGGGTGTGTGTTAGGTTTAGGGTTAAGGTTAGTGTTAGGGTTGGTGTTAAGGTTAAATTTAGGGGTGCAGTTGAGTATAGGGTTGATATAAAGTTAAGGATTGGGTTTAGGGTTGGTATTGGGGTTTGGGTTAGGGTTTGGGTTAGCTTTGGTGTTGGGGTTGGGCTAGGATTAAGGTTAGAGTTAGGATAAATGTTGGTGTTAGGGTTAAGTTTAGGGATGTGGTTTGGTGTAAGGTTGGTACAAAATTGAGTGTTGGGTTTAAGGTTGGTGTTGGGATTGGGGTTAAGGTTTGGATTAGCATTGGTGCTTGTGTTGGAACTAGGGTTTGGGCTAGGGTTGGTGCTAGGGTTAAATTTAGGGCTACAGTTGGGTGTAGGTGTGGTATAAAGTTGAGGGTTGGGTTTAGCGTTGGTGTTGAAGTTGGGGTTAGGTTTTGGGTTAGGATTTGTCTAGGGTTGGGTCTAGGGTTAGGGCTAATTTTATGGTTAGGTTTAGTGTGAGGGTTTGGGTTGAAGTTAGGCTTGGGGTCAAT
Source organism: Tamandua tetradactyla (assembly GCF_023851605.1). NCBI lineage: Eukaryota > Metazoa > Chordata > Mammalia > Pilosa > Myrmecophagidae > Tamandua > Tamandua tetradactyla. The sequence continues at coordinate 407,510 of NW_027518404.1, read as the reverse complement.
TTTGGGACAGTTCTTGGAGGTTGGGTAATGTCCTATTGACGCCTCTCGCTGTTCTCAGTCACAGCTGACTTTCACCATTGTTTCATGTTCTCTAGCCTGGACCCTGTCTGGGTATTCCTCAAGCACTTCTAATCCCCATTTTACCACCAGGTTGCACCCAACATGAATGCAGAAAGAACCGATCCATCACCCATCAGTCAATCAAGATCAACCTGCTCCCTCGCCTCTGGTTGAGCCCTCCCTAGCTCCTGTCTGCTGATTCTAAGAAGATGGTATGTGCCATCGTCCTTTACTACTACTAAATTATTTATCTGGGAGAACTTAATGTTTTCTTTTAGGATAAACTGAGCTAATGCATTGTGCTTGCTTTTATTTACAAGGTTAACTGATCTAATTATCTGAAGTGTTTAGTTAAGTCCTTGTGCGTGGGCTGGCTACAGGTGTGGTCTTTGAATCCTGCCAACAGGAAATCTCTTAAAACAAGCTGATCTAGCTCAGCAGGTGTCCTGGTGTGAGGGATTTTCTAATAATGCATGAATTTATTAATGGCCAAAGATAAATAGAAGATGTATTTACATTAGAAAAATTTGCAAGGAAGTATCTTCTTCTCCCCTGTCCTCTGAGTGAGGGCAACCCCCAACTCCACACCAGTGATGCACCAGTAACGTGGAATTGAGAAAAACTGTGGGGGCCTTGAGAGACTATAAGTAAAGACCCTGCCTTGAAGACATTAGGGTGACCTGACCCAGCAGAAATTAAAGACTGGAGTTTAGCTGATCCGGAACTCCATGAGAGCCAGTGCTGTTGCCCAGCTCCCCAAAAGCTGCCACCGTCTTGGGCAGTTGGCAGGTGCCTTCCCTAAGGAAGGAAATTGGTGGTTCCATTGTCACCTGGGATGGTCATCTCTGGAAATCTATGTTTAGGGCTGAGTGCTACAATTTTGGGGGACCTTGACAAGCTGAAGGGTGTCCAGAGAAGTGATAAGGGCAGGAGAAGGAAGGACTTTTGTCTGAAGCTGTTTGAATAGCTGGCAATATGTAGCCTGAAGTGGGTAGCCTTGGTAGCTGTGAGGGTCACCAGATGGGACAGCAGAAGGGAACCTTGGGAGACTCACCACAGACAGGAATGGTCCAGAGGGGCTCTCGGCTTCCCAACATCCTCCCAACATCCCTCTGACTTACTAGGAACAGCCCCATATGGGGGTCTAGAAATCTCTCAGAGACCAGGCCTTGGGTGCCTCTGGTGCCCCAGCGGAGTGGAATTATAACTCCGCAAACTCCACATTGCCTGAAAATACCGTTAGGCTACATTGTTTGGAAACACAGCTTGGAGATCAGACCAAGCTGCCAAAGACACATTTGCAATGCATTTCCCATTTCCTGCAGCCCGGGCATCCTAATGGCCCAAGTCATTCAGTACTGACCTGTTTTCAACCAGCACGAGTGCTTGCTTTTCCATGTGAATGATCCTGGATGAATTGCACTTGCAAAGGCACGTGTGGATTATGCACACACATGCCAATGTAAGTGTGCACATACAGGTGCAGCTCTATGCACACTTTAGCATTCAATCCCCCACACAAGGTTTGAGGCATGCATGTGTACACAAAGGTATGTACACATAAAGAGATGCATGTGTGCATATGAACACACATAGGAGGACATGTATGCACACAGAACTCAATGTGCACAAATACCCTTCCTCTGGCTCCTTTGGAATTGAAAGAGAATGTAACTCTGTGGGGACAGCTAAAGATAAACTCTTGATTTCTGATTTCCAGAGTGGTTTGGACAAGGTCCTCTAAAAATGCATTAAAATGCTAATCACAGCATCTGTCTGAACCCTGGCAGCTGTGTGACTTGGGGGTGGGGGTGGGGGGAATCGAAACTGAATGGATTCAGCCTGGAACTCCTCCTTGACTCTCCTTCCCTCCCTCTCACTTTTGTCTCTCCATTCCCCCCCTTGCCTGTTACCCCATGGGTTCTGCCTCTCTGCCATCTCCTCTCTGGCCTGGTCTGCAGTTGCCCTGGACTCTGCAGATTGATGGCTCCCTAGCTAACAAACAAAGCTCCCTTCCTTCTTCTGGCTTCTGCCAAAAATCCTCTCTCTGATGGTGTTGCCTGGCCTGTGCCCCAAGACAGACAGGACCCAAATACTTAGGTGCACCTCAACCCCTAATCTGGTCCCCACCCACCAAGCCCCACAGGCTTCAGAAATCCCCCTAGCAGGTGAGATTTAAATAAAGTGCCCACATTATCAGGAATGGATGTTAAAAGAGGAACTCAAAGAGGGTTATATTTGCCCCAAAGGAAGGGCACTCTGGTGGTGGAATTGCAGGCAGTGCAGGAGGCAGGTCAGGAGGAATGGTTTAAGCGAAACATCTTTTTTACCCTCCTAATAGGGACAAAGGACTGGGATCAGGTGAGATTCCATGCACCCATGCTCTTTGCCATGCCCTTCAGTGACACCCACAGATGACCTCCAAGCCAAGGTCAGGCCCCCCACTGCCCATCCCTTGATCATCTCCACCACTCCCTGCCACAGTGCTCCCAGCTTCCCCCAGCCCTGGCAGCTTCACCCCCATGCTCTGCTCCATTGGTTCCCTTTGCCTGACACCCCTGTCAACCAAGCTCCTTGGACCAGGCCTCCTTGAATCTCCTTCTAAATGCAGCTCAGATCTCACTTTCTCCAGGGATCCTTCCCTAATCTCTCTGAAGCTGGATTACCCACCCCATCCTATATTCCCAGGGCTCTTTGCACGTGCTTCAGGTTGCCAGAGTATAACATGACCTCTTGGCCTGTCCTTCACCCAGGATTGTGTGCTCTCACAGGATTGGGGCTGATTTCCCCCAGCCTGGGGACCAGGCATTAGCACAGGATTGACCTGGTGAGAGCTCAGCAGTTGTGGGCCAGTTGGCATGTAGCTGAGCCCTGCCAGGACCCCTCAGTGGATACCCTGGAGGCATCTCACCCTCTCTGCTGGGACCTGGATGGGGCACTGCTCAGGCCTGTGCAAGTGCAGGCCTCACACTTGGCTCCATGTGCTGTGTCAGCCCCCCACCTCTGAAGATGCTTCTACCTGGCCTACCATGGTCTTTTTTTTTTCCTTAATCATCAAACTCCCATTTCACTAAACACCATCTGGTAACTCCTGGCTTCAGCCCCTCACTTCTCCTGTTGGTGTGTTGGGTGCATGTCCCTTCCTCCTCTTCTCCCACTTCATACAGAACATCTCAACTCTGTGGCCTTCAGACATCGATCACATCGTGGGGAAGCTGAGCTTGGCTGGGAAGGACGGTCATCCAGATTTGGCTTTAAGCAGCTGATAGTGATGCAGAGCAGAAGGAGAGCAGGAGCGGGTTAGGCTGGCCCCTCTTGGAGTCTAGTTCCAATCAGCTTGGGAAGGGGGCTGGTGAAAGGCAAGTTCAGGAAGCAATCATGTTATACCTGGTCCACAGTGGCCCTTGACTATGCCATATTGCTCTTCCCTGAACTCTAGGACCCTCTGTAACTCCCCAGTGCTCATACACAAAGCCCAGCTTCCTAAGCCCTGAGCCTGACAGCATTGGTGATCCACTCCAGCCCTGGTGCTCCTCTCTCTTAGCTGGCAGCACACTGGACTCCTCCTTCCCTCCATGGCTGTGCCATGCTGGGGCTCTCAGCTGAGCACCCCATCCCCTCCTGGACCCACTCTTGTTTGTCCTTAAAGGATATGCTCCTAACTATCCTACCCACACTGTCTCCCTCCCACAGCCTTTACTTTCTAGACTACATGATTCCCCTCAATGCCATGCTCCACATCAGGCTCTTCCTGAACAGACACAAGACTTCCCCTGGTGCCTTATGGCACCCACAGAACCCAGCACAGGGTGGACACACTGTGGACATATGGTCAGCCCCTGCTGTCTTGAAACAAAGTGCATGAGTAGTAGTGACCCCTTGAGACATGCCCCATTTCTTTGTAGGTGCTTGCTGGCCTTGAGGGGCTTGCTCTGAGCCCTCCCCCAGTGCCCACACGAGACCCCACCCCCATTACAGTCCTCCACCGTGTCCAAGTCTGCATTTCGAGACCAGCTCACTTCCCCTGGTAGAGCATTACACTAATGTGGGTTGTGTCTGATTAGCGGCTCTCTGTTTGTGCCAGGGCCAGACAATTTGATGAGCAGTTGATTGGATCTTCTGTTCATTTATGGCAGGAAAAGCATTCCTTACGGAGGACTAGGCAGCATATTTCTGTCCCCATGGCACTAAGATTCTCTGGCAATTGTGCAATTATAAATTAAGACTAAATAAATAACATATAATAAGCAATAAAGACTACAGGCCTCCAAGTAAGGAGCTCTCCCCGGCAGACCGCTGCAGCTCCCTAATGCTGGGTCCGGCCTGGGGGCCTCCAGCAATCACTAGCTCCAGGCTGGATTCTGCGCCATGGCAGGCATCGACCTCCTGGGCCTCAGGTAGGGCCCCGGCAAGCAAGCGGGGATGACAATAACACCAAAGCCACTACACAGATAGAAAACCTTTAACTTTTAGCAAACGCTTTCATACACCTGGCGCCACTGATCTTCCCAAAGCTTTCAGGAAGCTAACCCCGCTTTCCCCTCCCCGTCGTGTCCGGCCCCCCAGCCTCAGAAATGCTGGCCAGTCAGTGAGCATTTGCTCATCCACAGGCTGCTGGCTGGGCTGGGGGAGGCACCCCTGGGAGGGGGATGGCAGAGGGGGCAGGCCCGGGGTGAGCCAGGTCCGTGCACTGGCAGTGCCAGCAGGCGGGGGGAAGACCAGCCCAAACTTGGATCTGGGGATACCGACCAGGGCCTCGTGGGCAGTCATCCTCTGTGCCAGGTTGCCAGGTTGCTGGGCTGGAGGGGGCTGGGAGGACTGGCTTAGAAGTCTGGAGGCGAGACCTTAGCCCCAAGTCTGTGTTATCCAGCCAGCATGTGCTGCAAACTGGGCTTCTCCACTCCCTGTCTGAGAGGTGCCCTCCCTTGTGGGTCAGCCCATCTGCTAAATACATCTCTGTGCCCCCAGCCCTGGGATGTCCAGAGTGCCCATGCTCACCACCGGAGGGATTCTGAGTCCTGGGGCAGATCTGGACTTTCTCAGGCTCTCCCTCATGGGCCCAAGTGTGGTCCAAGTGTCTCCCATCAGCCCCAGCGGGGACATTTGGAAGCTAGCAGCTTTCCCATTAATGTTCATTTGATTTGGGTTGTTCTGCTGAGTGGCATTTCTGTAAATATGCCACGGGGTTTGGGGGCCATCAGGGAGGATAACCTAGTTCAGGGTCAGGAGGAGGGGGCTGGTGGCCTGGGGGTGGCCGGGGTGTGGGAGAGGGGTGAATTCTGTACGTCAGGGAGGAGAGGAGAGGACGCTGTCACTATGCACCAGGAGAGGCTCCTTAGTAGCCCAGGGTGGCCCTGCAGGGGAGGTGGGAATCTGGCTGTAAAATTCCCACTCGGTTGTGGTGGGGCAGGCTGGCACACAGCCCATAAAGGTAAAAAGTGCTAGGTTAGCAGGAAAGCTCCAGGGAACTGTGCAGGGTGGGAGTGGGACCTGCCCACCTGCATGGGCTCCTGCCCTGGCCCTCATGCTTTGGTGGAGACGGCACTGAGAAATGAGAAGCTCCCTCCAAGGAAAGGGCCTGAAGCCCAGGCCTGTGAGTGTGGTGATTCTGTAGGGCTGGTATTCCAGGGTTAGAGAAAGGAAGAAGGGTAGGCATGTTTGGAGGGATGACCACACCCTTCGGCTCAATTCTGTAGAGGGTTCTGTCTCCACTTCTAACTCTGACACCTTTTGTAATGCTGGAGAAACTGTTTAATCTCCCCAGGGCCTTGGGATCCTCTGTGGAAAAATGGAAAGAATTCCCAAACTAATCATGGGGTTCTGCAGAGTCCTCATGAAATAAGCAGTTTATAGGGTTCTTTGGGAAATGTGAGACATGACCCATGAGCACTCAGGGCATCTCTGTGGCCCCGGCTGGCCACATGGGTCCTTCCTTTCTCTGACTTGCTACGGCCAGGTCCAGATTTGTGAGGTGTGGCCTATGCAGTCACACCTGGCCCCACACTCAAAAGGGCCCCGTGCGCAGAAGGTCCTGGCTTGTTCCAATGCTCTGCTGTCACTCTCTTGAAATTCTTAATATTTGAACAAGGGGATCTGCATTTTGATCTCTCACTGAGCCCTGCAAATTATGTCCTGTCAGAGCCCCTGAGTCTCACCAGCACCCTGTCCTCATCAATGATATTCTCTAGGGCCTTCTGTCTGCTAATTAGGTCTCCTGGAAAAGTTGCTTCCAGCAGACAAAGCTGAGTCTTCTCTTCTTGTCCCCCTCCCCACTTCCCACTTGCCACCCACCCCCCCGAGTGAAGGCTCCACCAGGTGTTCAACAAAGAACTGTGGAAATTTAAATTGGTTCTTCTGTATCATGCACCCCATGTTGCCCAAGTTAAATCAGATTGGGTCCAACTATTCGTGCACACTGCTTGTTTTTCCTTCCCCTTAATGGGTGTAGTGAGACTTTCCCAATAATGCTACTTCTTTCTTCCAGCTAACGTGGAAGTCACAGCTCCCACCACCACACAGATGAGGGAACCTCAGTGCCTGCCACCACATTGGCTCGTGAATGCTGCTGGCCTGCTGTCAACTCCATCCTCAGGGCACTGGGAGCCCATGTAGCTGTCAGCCTGAGGTCTCAAGTATGTTCACATGGGAGGGATTAGCAGAGAAGTCAGAAGAAGCCTGCAGGGCCCTCAAATGGCCAGTCAGACTGCAAGGCCTCCCAGGGAGCAGAGAGGAGGGTTAAGAGAAGTGTGTCATTAGAGCCTTGCAGTGGAGAGCTCAGCTTTCAACCCAAAGTGAAGCTGGACACACCACCCTCTAGGGACTACTGGGCATCCTCAGGAAGTAGGGACCCTCTGCTCTCCTTTTCCTTACCTGAGGCCTCCAGGAAGCACCACAGAAGCCTTTCCAGGACAGGGGCAGCCAAATGGAAACAAGGGCAACCCCAGAGCATCTTCCTCCCTCTTCTGGGCTTTTGAGGTGCACTAGGAAGTCATAGTCCTCATGATAACAGCACAGCTCTGCTCTGCTGTCCATCAGCCATGGATAAAGCATTGGTCCTTCTCTGTGTCTGGGCTACTCTTTCCTCATGGGTAAGGTGAACTTGGTCCTCCCAGGAGCCCTTTCAACAGTAGAACTGTGACCCTCATTCATTCCCCAGCATGGCCCTGTCCTTCTGAGAACCCTCACCCACAGGATCTAATACCAGCCCAGAAGGGCCAGCCATATGGCCTCGAAGCCAGTTGCTTACTCTTGAAAGGCCTCAGTGTTCTCATCTGCAAAATGGGCTGACAAAGCCTTTCTTTACAGGCTCTCATAAGTAGAAAATGGCAGCTGCTCACTGAGCATAAACTGCTACTCTGACTCAGTGACCAACTGATAAACAAACACAGTTCTAGCACTGCCTGCAGGACTGCCATCTTCCTCTCATCTTCACTAAAACCTGTTTCATGTCTAACAACAAAGCCCAAGACTTGCCTCTTCGTGGGGTCCCAGAAATTATTCCCAGTGACTTAGCCTCCGAGATGAGATGATGAGTGAATTAGCTACCTCCTTGGGGAACACAATGGACAGCCAGGGAAAGGCTGTTGGCATATTATGCGTATTGCACACTTTGTCCTCCACTGTGGCACCTATTTCTCTGCAACCTTAAATCTGCCTAGTTGCTCCACGAGCCCTGTCTGTACAGCCCTCTCCCCGGCAACAGACACGTCGCCTCACAAAAATTCTCTCATTGGGCCTCTACCTAACTCCTCCTCCTCCTTGCTACATTCTTGCTACACTCCAGCTGCAGGGCCACATATGAACACACAACCCCCTCTTCTTTCAACACTCCTCCTCCCCCAGCCCCTCTTTTTAAACCTATATGTAATAATCAAGCCCTCTCCTCCAATCACAGTGCCCTCGGAAAGCCACCCTCCCCTACCCTCCACCATCCCTATATAAACAAGTGTACTTCCCTGAATAAAGGTCCTTGTGCGCAGTCTTGCTAACTCCACTTGGTCCCGCGGTCTGATTTCGTCATCCGCGCGTACTCCAATCCCTGCCGAGCCCCCGGAGGCGTAGGCCAAAGCTTCCCCCTACCGCTGGCGGCAGAAGACCCCCTCGGAGGGAGGCCTAGCAACCTCCTTCCCGCCCCTCCGTCTTCGCGCCAGCCCCGTTCGCTGAGAGACAGACCCCAAGTGGCAGCACCGGACCGGACCGGCTGCCGCAGTTGACGCCCGAACAGGGACCTCCCCGCCACTCGTCATCTCTCCAGCCCCGTTCGCCGTCGCTCGGCAGGTAAGCACCCCCGCTCTCACTGGCCCCTAATTTCATTCACTTGAGAGCCCCTCTAAGCTCGAGCTGCACTAAATGAATTACTGTCTCTTGCTGATTTCTCTTCTAGCCCTGGTGTACGCGGTAATATTAGCAGAAATTGCCCCTAAGGATTGGAGTCTAATAGAAAGGGTTTTGCTTGCCATAACGTTTCTCTGTACTGTAGGGTGTATTACCCTGCTAGTTCTTCTCCTTTAATGGGAGAAAATATCTAGCCTTTCTCAGCCCCCTTCCTCCCTCGGCTCACTGCAACAACTTACCTCTTATCATGGGCAACCACATTTCGGTGCGCCAGGCGCCCCAAGTCCGTACACTGTCAGCCCTGTTAGACACTCATAAATGCAAGGTTTCAGTTCGTCAACTCCAAATTTATTGGGACCTCCTGCTCCCCTTCAACCCATGGCTTGTCACCTGCCACCTGTGGGACCCTGCTACCTATGACCAACTTATCGATCGGGTCACCCAAAAAATGGAGCACGAAAGCAAGCATTTTCCCCCCGGACTCTTGCCTATGCTTATTACCATCCGCTCCTGCCTACACGGCTCACGGCCACCATCTGGTGGCTCCCCCAAAGAAGCCTTATCGGCAACAAACTCTGCCAATCCAGAGGAGTCTCATGATAACTCTGACCCGGACTCTGAATTCTTATTTGAGCAGCTAAATAACAAGCTCAAGCTCTGTCCTCCTAAACTTAACAATCTGGCGATGGAGCAAAATGGCGAACTTCCTCCTTCTTGTTCGAACGGAGACAAAGAAAACAGGAAGTGCCTTTACCCCACCCTTCCTAAGGAGGGCGGTTCCTCGCTATCTTGCGAGCCACTTCCTCCTTCTCCTTCAACAAAAAGGGGGAAGTGCCTCCCGGCCGCCCCCCCTCCACAGAGGGAGGAGCCTTGTCTGACATCTTGTGCTCCGGCCCCACCCTGCCCGCCATTTTGTGCCTCTGCCCTCCCTCCAGCCACACCATCTTGGCCGCCCACTAACCCCTCCAATCCGTTTGTTTTGGATAACCCCTTCACTCCACAACCTGTCTTGCCGCCGCCAGTCGCTTGTTTTTCTATGAATACAGAGGTAAATCCCCAACGTCCTCTTGTGTGGTACCCTCTCAAACCCGACGAGGTCAAGCGCCTCTGCAAAGCGGTAAAAGAGGATGGTTTTGCTAGTCCTTATGCTACCCACCTCTTAGAGGAAATATCACAACAGCTGTGCACTCCCCATGATTGGACCTCGCTAGCCTGAGCCATTCTCACTCCCGGTCAATACGTTGATTGAAGAGCACATTTTAATTCAGAGGCAGAAAGACAGGCTATTACCGGTCAGGCACTTGGACTTAATATCCCAGCAGAAGCGTATACCAGAGCGGGTTTATATTCCCTCCCAGCGCAATATGCACAAGCTCTTCCGGGGTTCTGGCTCCAATTAAGAGACGTCGCTTTACGCGCCTTCCATTCCTGCTCAGCAGCTAAGCCTGAAAAATTTACTAGACTCACTCAAAGGAAAGACAAGGACTTTGCCTCGTTTGTTTCATGAGTTACAGAAACTTGCGAACGAAAAGTGCTGGGGGAACAAGCACAAACCGCCCTTGCAAAGGAGCTTATATTCGAGGGTACTAGTCTCGCCTGTAAGCAGGCAATACTGCCCATTAAGGAAAAAGCCATGCATGATTGGGTCCTTGCATGTAGCAACATAGACTCTAGTGCAGCTTCTCTGGCCCAAGCCATCACCACGGCCATGACCCTAACATCAGGCTGTTTCAGGTGCGGCAAAACAGGACATTTTGCAAAAACTGCACAACACCCAGCCCCCCGCCTACCAGGCCGCAGCGCAAACCCCCTACACCTTGCCCTCGCTATGACAAGGGCTATCACTGGGCCCGGGACTTCCGCTCTTCTGGCAGGGCACAGCCTTTAAACTTGAAGGGGGGCATGTCTCAGCCCCGCCCCCAAGAGACACAAACCCGGATCAGAACCGGCCCCAAGCCATAATGTGGACAATCCCTATAACACCCAACAAGCCTACCCGTGAAATTAAAATAAACAATCGCTGGTACACAGGCACCATTGATTCTGGGGCAGAAATCTCATGTCTGCCTGCCCGCTTTATAACCCAATGGAAAACACAGGAGGGACCCTCCGTCATCGGAGCCACGGGCTCCGCTCCCTCCCTGCATGCCACCTCTCCCATTAAATGGGAAGATAATGAAGGTCACTCCGGTACCTTCCAGCCTCTCTTTCTAAGCACCATTGACCAAATCTTGTGGGGGTGAAATATCCTAGCAGCCTCGGGGGCATATATTACCATGCAGCCCCCTCAAGAATGCTTCCTAACCACAATCGGCCAAGCCCTCTGGTGACGAGCCATTCCCACAGCCGCCCCGTGGGGGCTAGTATTACCACACAGCCCCCACAATGATTTGCGCCACTGCTCGCATAACACCTCCAGCACCCACTCCCCTCCAATGGGACACAGAGGAGCCCATCTGGGTGGAGCAATGGCCTTTACCTTCCCATAAATTAGAAATACTCAAAACCCTTGTCCTAGAGCAACTGGAAGCTGGTCATATCAAACCTTCCACCAGCCCCTCTCCTTGCCCAGGGGCGCGGTTTTGCTTGTGTCTTTCCAGAAAATGGACCGCAGCCGATCTGGATCCCTGGAAGAAACATCCGTCCGGCCACAGCGACCGAGCAGACGCCACAGACACAGAATGTGCACCCTAAGAAAGCAGATGGAGCAAATGCAAATTAAACGGTCTCCACAAGAAAATAACCCGCAAACACCACAACCATCACCCTACCCAACCAGGAGGGACCACTGCAGAATGAGGTGCCTGGTCTTCCAAATGACACAAGCAGCCCTCGAAGAAGACAACCCTCGAAATGATTCTCAAACTCAAAGAAGAAACCTCCTCAACCTCTACAACGAGGCTCGAGAATGCTGTGGTAACTCCCCCCCTAGCTTAAAGCAAATCCTTCTAATAATGCTTATGCTTCTTTCCACAGCATCCGCAGCAAAAACTCAGGAACTTTGGGCAGCGCTTCAACACCCCCCGGGAGTCCTTTTTATTACCCCTGATAGCCCCCTCTTTCCCATGTTTCAGATTAACAATTGCTCACTGCAGCTTCCCTGCAATATCTTCTTTCAGCCGACTCAACAATCATTAAACCTCTCTAATTTCCGGCCGCCCAAGGAGTCCCTCATTTTCAACTTAACCCTTCTTCGTAACGACGGGGATGATGACGATAACGGCAATAATCTTTATCAGCAGGGCCACCCGTGCTCTCCAGATTTTCCTAACTGCGTATACCTAATAAACTCTACATCCTTTGATGCCTGGGCCTGGTGCAATAAAATTACAGGTTATCATTTGATGAGCGCCTGGTGGTATCCTGGACATAACAACCTCAACCTAACCACTCGACCTGAGCAGCATACTATCCCACCCCTTCCCCTCTGCTCAGCCGTTACAAGGGAACGGCCAGACTACCCCCACCTAAATCGGTTTGACTGGAAACCCTGTCATCACCCCGCTCCTCCAACTTCTCCTACGGCCTATACCTTATATTCAACAGTCGATAACTCCACCTTCATCATTTTTGATGAACTCGTACCTTTGTGGTAAATATTCCTGCCTCGACTTGCGCCCGCTAGCGGCAGTCTTACCTATAACCCTTTCCTCCGTATATAACAACACTCCAGTTTCACCCCAAAATTTATCCACAGTAGCCCAGACGTTATATGATAACAGCTTTATTTTCAATGAAACCGTTAAGGTTGAAGCAGTTACCTTTATCAACCCGCCATTCTTCTTCCTCCTTTGTAATTCTACAAACAACTTCGCAGAATGTGAGCTTGCAAACTTCTTAAATAACACTTATTCTTATGCATTTATTGTTATACAGCCCCGTTTAATGTGGATCCCTCTGAACGCTTCCACCTGGTTGGCCCCTCAGCTTCCCTACTCGGTTAAGGCAGAGGGCCTGCCCTTGATCTTTCGCCACAAACGAGACTTTGGTGTTTCCGCCGCGATCGCTGCTGCCATCGTCGCGTCAGTAGCCGCCGCTGCCACAGCTGCCGTCACGCTGACTCAAACATCCACCACTGCTGAGGCCATTAACAACCTCACACAGACCACTGCGGGGACGTTAAGGACCCAGGACAATATAAACCTCCTCATGCACCGGGCGGTTTTCAACCTGCAGCAACAAATTGACTTACTAGCCTTAGATATTGAAGCTCTATATGAAGTAGCTTCGTCTACTTGTGATGGACGCTACCCCTTTTCCCGTCTCTGTGTTACTCTGGTACCTGTTAACACCTCCCGACCCCGCCTAACCTTACGTGATTGGATCTTTACAGCCTATAATGACTCATTTTGGAACTATACCCATAATCTTCAAACACAAATTTTAGCTATGGAAAACATTATAGTTCCCAAAATCACAAACTCTCTTCTTAACAATTTGCTTAACAAATTCACCTCCTTCTTCCAGCCCTCTAACATTCTCTTCTATGGAATACTGCTACTCATTCTAATAATTATTCTCTTCCTGCTCAAATGTTTATATACAAAGATCTCTCACCACAAGCAACAAACAAAACTTCTTGCTCTAGCAGCTCTCGAACTTCAAAACCCCTTCACGGATGCGGGCCACCGCCAGCAGGCGCAGGTTTGGTTAGCAAGTGTTGCCCACCCAAAGGACTGATCACCCTCTGGGGGTGTGGCTCATGAACACACGCTACAATCCTCATGAGCCCCCAGGGAGCCTGCAAGCCGCCTAAGCCTATGGTAAGCCTCGCTCCTCTCTATACTCGCCCTTCCTCACCAAATCATCTATACCCCCCAATTTTTCTTTCTATTAAATAAAAGGGAGGAATTGTGACACCTATTTCTCCGCAACCTTAAATCTGCCTAGTTGCCCCACAAGCCCTGTCTGTACAGCCCTCTCCCCGGCAACAGACACGTCGCCTCACAAAAATTCTCTCATTGGGCCTCTACCTAACTCCTCCTCCTCCTTGCTACATTCTTGCTACACTCCAGCTGCAGGGCCACATATGAACACACAATCCCCTCTTCTTTCAACACTCCTCCTCCCCCAGCCCCTCTTTTTAAACCTATATGTAATAATCAAGCCCTCTCCTCCAATCACAGTGCCCTCGGAAAGCCACCCTCCCCTACCCTCCACCATCCCTATATAAACAAGTGTACTTCCCTGAATAAAGGTCCTTGTGCGCAGTCTTGCTAACTCCACTTGGTCCCGCGGTTTGATTTCGTCTTCCGCGCGTGCTCCAATCCCTGCCGAGCCCCCGGAGGCGTAGGCCAAAGCTTCCCCCTACCGCTGGCGGCAGAAGACCCCCTCGGAGGGAGGCCTAGCAACCTCCTTCCCGCCCCTCCGTCTTCGCGCCAGCCCCGTTCGCTGAGAGACAGACCCCAAGCCGCAGCACCGGACCGGACCGGCTGCCGCACTCCACCCGTAGCATTTGTTGCTGCCTTGTCCTTCCTCTGATGGGATTTGCATGTCACTATTCAGCAAGCTTGTTCTGTGCCCACGGCAAACTTTGGAGACCCACTTCCCGCCTTCAAGCCATGCATGGGTGTTACTTGCTGTTGGCACAAGCTTCCAGTAGTTTCCAAGGCTGCCTGAGAGGCAAGCCTCATGCTTGGGCCACGCCGACCAGGTATTTGTGGTAACCACTGTTGAGTAATGTTTCAATTGGTAACCAGCATTAGCAAATAGTTCCTGTGATAATGGCAGCCTCATTTGTATGTGTGCACATGAATTAGTTTGCATCTGTGTGCTATTAGCACTCTGAATTATCATCTGAGCAGCAGCATGCTTGCCTCACTGTGGACAAAGCCAACAGTGAGACATATCTAGAGCTCCATTTCTTCTAAGAACAGAGGACAGACAGCAGAGTTTTTAAAGAAGGGAAAGAATGTGCTTCAAGCTTGCTCCACAGACTTGTAACTCCATAAGCTGATCCCAAGGCTCAAAGGCAGAGGAAGCTGGGAAGACTCAGATCTCATGACTGTTAGATGTTGGGCCAGGTAAGACCCCTGGCTGGGACCTACACTGAGCTTCTTGGGGAAGAAATGAGGGCAATTCCCGAGTCCCTTTGCTTGGCATAAGGGCTGCATTCACAGTTGGACTGTGAATAGGACATGTCCCATTTTAAATGTATCTAAGGAGTTATTTTGGACCCTCATACAAGGTGAGAGATCATCTTCTGGCTTACTGAAAACAGAAATTCTTGGTATTAAGATCTCTATATGAACCAATTTGTGTTCAGTGATGGCAAGCTCTGGGCAGTGGTGATACTCAGGAAAAATCCTGAAGAAGTGCCGCTGACATTGATTGCTTCTACTCCATCCCTCTTGGTCAATACCGCCCATCCATTTAGAATTTGAAATGATAGGTTTTTGTAAGAAGTACCTGGAAATTGTTATTGAATCCACCTTCTGGTTTTCTAAAAAATCTTCTAATATGACAAGCCACAAATCATGCCATTCAAATTGTTTTCCAAGAACCTGTTTATTTAAAAGATCATATCCCCACAAAAATTCAGCCCAGCACAGAGTTCACAAGTTGGTGCAGTGTTAGGGACTGAGAATGTCCAAAGGTAACCAGGATTGGACTGAGTATGTTCAAAGGTGCCAGTCATAACCAAGGATGACCTTTACAATGAGTGCCCAGACACCCACCCCCTCCCCACAGGGCTGGAGTGCAGCACAACCAAGGCCAAGTTGGGTGAGGACTGTCATGAGCTGACACTTCCAGGCTTTAAAGCTGAGGTGCCATGGCCCTCCAGGGCACCAGAGTAGGATTCCTGTGTGACACAAACACCCCACTCCTGCCCAGCCTTCACTTTCTCATTGCCAGGCTGTCATGCCTATGAATTCTATAGATGACAATTACTCTGAAAACATTAAGTCCCCAAGCTAAGGACAGTGAGTAGACAGAAAGACAAACAATCTTACTGAGCTAAAGTTGAAGAGAACCCAAGTACTTGGCTGGAAAATCAAGAGATCTGAGCAAAGACAATGAGAGAGTTGCACTAGGGGTGAGAGAGAATGCAGGTCATCATGGATTTAGAGAGGAAACAGTGTTATGGGGACACACATGGACCGAAGGAACAATGTGGGGACTGTACTCAGAAGCTATCATGGAGAGGATTTGAAACACTTAAGTGCGAGAAAGCACTTCAAAACCGATGGTATGGACACATACACCTGAAAATTCCCCACAAGGAAGACAGTCCAAGCAGAAGGGGTAGAATCAGAGAGCATCCCCAGTCTGTTGGCAGTGACAAACCCTGCAAGCAATGTCAGACTGCTAATAGCAACAGGTTCTCTGATGTAGAAGAGCTTTGCAGGCAGAGAAGGTCCTACAACAAAGTCAGTCTATGCAAGCAGCAACAGGCTTTGCAGATACTGATGAGCTCTGCCTACAATGCCAGCATCTGCTAAACACAGTGATTTCCACAGACAGCAACTGGATCTAAAGCAAGGATAAACTCTGAAAGCAAGGACTGACTCTGCCAAAAACAGGCGCTGCAGACCTTAATGAGCTTTGTAAGCAAAACCAGGCTCTGCAAACCCGTGAGCAGTGGCAGCAAGCTTGGTGAATAGCAACGAGTTTGGCATGCAATGCTTGGTTCTGCTAACAGCAGACCCTACACATAACAACAAGCTCTAAAGGCAGTGACAAGGTCCCTCAAGAAATGGTTGGCTCTGCAAACAATAGGCTCTACAAATGTCGGCAGGGATGAGCTCTGCAAGTGATAATGAGGTTCTGCAAACTGTAACAAGTTCTCCTATATCTTGATCCCTAGAAAGATTATAGAACATTTTTTTCCATGCCAGGAGATGAAACACAAGGTCATGCAGCTTTTTCCACATAGGTCCATGGGCGATGAAAGGGTCCTCTCCTCCAGCAACACCTGAATGGGACAGCCAGTCTCCTCCATGGAGGAGCATATTAATGGTGCATCCTGCTCAGGACAAAGAAAACTCTAAGAAGCACTTTAAAAACTCAGAGGTGGTGCCAAGGATGAATGTGGAGGTAGCCAAAGCAGATGCTTGAACATTCAGATAGCTAGGGAAGAAGCAAGACCTAAGGAAGAAGCTAGACCCTGCTGAGAGAAAGAGGCACCTGGAGACAGGGAAATCTCAGCCACCAGCAGAGGAGGCGGTCATCCTGTTCCATAACTCCAGTGATCACCAGGAAGGGCTGCTGGCCCTAAATATCCTGCTGTCTAGCTTACATCTGATGCCTAAAATCCCACCACAAAACTGTGCACTGCCTGAGATAAAGCATGGCCCTTATTTAAATGAAATCACCACCTACCCACCCACTCCCCTAACACTCTCAGCCTAACACCTTGGTGTGAATCAGCTTATCTTGTCCTCTCCCTAGTGATAGACATCTAAGAGCAGGGTTGAAGGTGTGTTGGAGCCAGTGCCTGGATCCTTGGAGCATTAGATCTTTACACCTCTGAGGGCCAGGGGAGGACTGGCTGGGGAGAGGGTCAAGAAGACAGCTTGTGGGTCAGGCTTAAAAGTGGAAGGGTCACACCCCTGTCAGGCCAGAGCCTCCAGGAGAAGCTGGATCAGAGGATGGAGAGGGCCTTCTTGGTGCCTCCCGACATTGGGTGTCAAGTGGGTGAAAGGAGGGGGAAGAGGAGCTTTGGGTGGTCTTCTGGCTGCGGGATGGGTTGTCTGCTCACAGGCTGAACTCCTTGACCTTGTCAAAAGCAGAAAGACTTGCTCAGTTAATTAATGAGCAATTCAGGCTGACTGTTGATCTCTGGAGCAAATCAAGGGCTTTGCGTGGGTCCTATTAATTGCCTGGACACTTTCAGCAACTGCCTGAGAAAGTGGGTTGGAGGAAGTATTCCCCCCTCCTCTCTCCATATTCTTCACACTTCAAGAGGCCAAACAGCATTCTCAGCCCTGGGGCCCCAGGGCATGAGTTGCTAGGGAGAGCTGACCCAGTGTCCTGGAGGGGACTTTCAGGAGAGGCTGAGGGATCTTCAAGGGGTCTTCAACAGATCAAGGGATCTCAGAGAAGGATAAAGGACTTGGTACATTCTACCCTGGCTGAGGATGCAGTGAGGACCACCACGAGCCATCTGCTTGAGGTAGCACCAGGCAGACTCTGGAGGTTGCAAAGGTGATGAAGAGCCAGTTCCTCACCCTCAAGGGACACCAGTCCGGCTCTACAACACCCTATGATGGATACTGATGAGCTCAACCTACAATGCCAGCATCTGCTAAAGACAATGGATTGACTCCCAATCAAGCTGCACCTTCAGGAAAGGGCAGGTCTCAGAAGCTCTCTTAAGAAATACACCCCCACCCCAGAGAGAGAGATGTTTCCAGAAAGACCAAGGAGGGAGACTTGGGAGAAGGGCCAGGCTCACCCTGCAACCCTCTGGGGATGGATCACTGTCATATCCAAGTCTTGAGGAAAGGAACAGAGAAGAGGACTAAGGTCCAGAGCTCCAAACGTGGAGCCCTGGGGCTGAGGAAACTCCCAAAGTCCAGTCTCAGGCTGGGCCCCTTGCCTGATGAAAATGATCTCTGGACTGGCTGTCCTGAGAATAGGATGCAGGTCTCGGCTTCTCTTGCTCACTGTGGTCTCAGGAAAGTGCCCCAGCATGGGCATCCACAGGAGGGCACCGCCCTGCCTCTGCTACTCATGGTTTTCAGCCACCCAATCACCAGCGCTTGGGTTCCCCAACAGTAAAGTGGGAGCTAAGAATACCCACCCTCCCTTTGATCCAGGAGAATGCAATGGGAAGATGGGAGCAGAAGTGCCTAGGGCACAATGCAGTTCTGTCAATGATGGAGTCCTATTCAAGGGAGCCAGGTGGCCCTTAGAGGGGACTCCCCGGTCAAAGTTGCAGGGCAGGATGGGGCAGCTGGGGGGGCAGGTTGTGAACCCAGGGCCCACACACAGAGCGGCACAGCCTTGCTACCCTCATCACTCCTCTCGGGGCAGGTGGAAGCAGGTCAGTGCCTTCAGAAGCTTGACCACTGGCAGTGACTTCTCAAGTCCTTGTCAAGCACCTTGATGGAAGGAGGCATTCAGGTAGAGAGATGAGCACAAAGCCTCCAAAGGGAAGGGAGAGGCTGGACTATCTACCCTGAAGAAGGAAGGGAAGGCCCAGGCATGGCCTCGTTCTGAGAGGACTGCCGGCAGTTGAAGAGGAAGGTGCTAGAATGCAGCAGGATGGAGGCTTGGGGCCCTTCTCTGCCACAGGTGACTGAGGTAGGGATGGACACTTCGGAGGTGTTCAGGGTGTGAGCAGAAGCCACACAGCCCAGATTCAGCAGTGAGCAGTGAGCCTGAGCATTTCCAGATGCTGGAGATTGGAGCAGGGACGTCTGGGCTGGCAGGGGAGCTGGGCCAAAGCCCAGGAGGCAACGAGAGCCTCAGCAGAGACTCCCTCAGCCCCTGGCGAGGGGGAGGCCCCGCCACAGGACCCCGGGGGAGGGAAGCAGCCTCAGCCCCCTGACCCGTGGTCTTTCTGGGTCTCGGGTCAGCTTTTGTCTGAGCTTCAAGCTCCTGTGATGATGCAGAAACACCAGGTCTCTGTCCCGAGGCCCTGCATCCCAGGAGCCACAGGGATCTGCCTCATCCACTGCTGCCCCTCCTACCAGGATTCTGAGACTGTGGATCCTCGGACCCAAAAGGGAGAAGCTTCTCAGCCCTGGGGGACCCCCTGGCACGTTCCTTCCCACCTGGGAAAGCAACACTGAAGAGAGCCTGTGGGTGGGCACAGGGCAAGCAGAGGTGTTGGAAACTGAAGAAGAAGAAAAGGGGAGGGGGTAGAGGTGTGGGAAAATTAAGAAAGGAGGGGAAATCTCTTTCACAAGAACCCACTGAACAAATTAAATCCTGAAGCCTTAAGACAAAAGAAGGGAGGATTTCATTTCTACCCAGACACAGAAGGCTCTGGCCCAGGTACATGTCATCCTTTGGAAGGTGTGAGCAGGTGAGCCTGAGACATGTGCCGCCTCCCATCAGCTCCAGCTGCCTCTAGATTCTTTAAGTCCATAAAGTTAAATGAAAGCGGCTGCTGTTGTAAGGAAATAAAAGTCTTTCATATTAAAAAGTACAGAAATTTTGAGTGGAGAGGGAGAGAAATATATACAGTTATGGATTTTTCCCCAAAGCACCACTTAGCAATGCAAACTCCTGAGGCCCTGAGGTTGAACGCATTCCCCAGTGGGTGGGGGCCAGGATCTGGTGGCTGTGCAGTGGCTCACTCCAGGGTGGATGTCTATGTCCTCCCAGTGTGGTCACTAGTTGCTATTAATGGCTATTAGTTAACTGATGGCTGCTCTCCTCCTGAGGGGTCTTAGTGCATCCAGAGATTGTTTCCTGAGCCTGATAAAGTGGCAACAATGTATTTAGTTGACCCTTCAATTCCCAAGGTTAATCATGTGATTTTAAAGAATGTCTTTTAGTGTGTTAACAGTCCCCACTTGAGACAGTTACTTAAACAAAGCATGATGTGGAGAGTAAAGTATCCACTGCAGGCAGACTATCTCTTTTTTCCTGATGCCTGAAGGAAATTTCCATATTGATGGGTATCCATAGTGTAGCTGTGACTTACGTCTACGTGGTTTTAGCAAATGCCTTGCCCATTGCTGGGGCATGAACAAAGCTGTGGGAGAAAATATAGATCAAGCAACATCCTGCCTCTAAGGAGCTCACAGCCTAAATAAATTCAGAAGATATGTTAGTGAGAACCACAGAGAACATGGGGCACTAACTGCGAAAGATTTGCTGCCCCCATCCAACCAAGAATGGGTCACCAGTGGCCTGACTCAGAGCAATCTGAATGGAGTGAGCCCACTGGGTCCCTCATTTGCTCACTAGAACAGAACCCACCCTCTTTCTGGCATGGAATCTGGGGAGAGGCTCAAAGCCGAGATTGTCCTGATAGTACCTCCAGAACCTTCCAGGGCAATGGGAACACAAAGGGGCACAATTTGCTTTTCTACTTCCCAGTAGATAAATCTTTGCAAAGCTGTTTCCAGTTATTTCTTTGCTTGAATTACAACTTTCACTTTCCAAATGTGATAGATTTGTCTGGAGACAAGGTGCTAGTTTTTTGGCTGGAAAGACAGATGAGTGGAGAGGAGCACAAGGCAGGGCAGCAAGTGGTAGGGGGCTGGCTCATTGCAGAACTGTCTCCTCCCCACCCCCACTCCCATCCAACTCCAGGCAAAGACCAGGTCGGTCGGCCTGAGTGACAGGACTGCTGTTATGAGGAGCAGGGAGAAAACCAGCCCCTGCCTTCAGGGAGTTCATGATTTTTGCTGGGTAAATAGCTTGTTTCTTTCTTATTATTCCTTATTTATTATTAGGAGAAAAGGTGGGGTAGAGACTCCTGAGGGTCTTTTCTTTTAATATACTCCCTCTGCTGTCAGACTGCATCCTACCCTCAGCCTCATCTCCACCCCAGGCCAGCCACCCTACTCATCACTGATACCTGAAAACTCTGTGCTTGCCTAGTCCTCTGTAATAGCCTCCCCTCTGTTTCTCTTTCCATCCAAATTCTCTCCCATTCAAGAGTCAGCTCCTCCATGAACCCCCTTCTCTGAAACCAGGTGGCCCCTAGAGCCTGGGTGAAGTTTTATGGCAGGGATCAGATGCCCTCCCAAGAAAGGTACGAGAGGTTCTCAGTGAACCTCAGTTGGAAGTTCTAGTGAACTAATCAGAGGTGAGCTAGTCTCCCACCAGAAACCCCCTGCCTGGAGCTTTGCAGGAGGGCGGCTGGAAAGCTGGGTGGGTTTTGGGTAGAGAGTGTCCACTGGGTCCTAGGTTGGGCTGAGAGTGAGGGGGCACCCCAGATATGGAACCTGTTTTCTCTGAACTGCCTCTTGGTGTCCATTCATTCATTCATTCAGTGGAGAGCAATACCACACAGCACAAAGCAGTCCATTTCGTGGGAGAGCTCTGAGCACAGTGGCTTTGCAGATCAGGGAGTGGCTTCCTGGAGTTAGTGGCAAGTAAGTGGGACCCTAAAAGGAACACCATTCCTACAAGCAAGGACAATGAAAGAGGGCATTCCAGGAAAAGAGACAGCAGGGGCAAAGGCCAGATGTAGGAAGTGCTGTCAGGAAACTGGACTGAGCATCTGGAGTGAGGCTGGAGGTCAGTTCTCCCCTGGAATGGCCTGGAATAACCTGGAAGGTGAGGCAACATTTTACTGCCGGCCAGAGGAGACTTTTGCACAGAGAGGCGACATGCCAGCCCTATACTTCAGGTTCTTCCAGGCTATGGAAACCAGGAAGGGGTGGGAAGCAGCAGGGACTATGTTGGTGTCTCAACTGGAGAACAGCTGGGCAGAGGCCAAGGAGGAGATGGATTCCGAAGCCATTTTGGAATTGAGAAAAAGGAGAAGTCAGGGCAATGCCAAAAGTCCAGATAAGTGTTCACTCGTTCATGCCTCTACTTATTTATCAAATGTTTATGAAGAACATCAATGAGTGGTGTGTGAGACACAGAAATGCCCAGTGGACTCAGGGAAACACTGTCTCTGGTGGGAACACTACCAACACAGACCCTTGCATGGAGATCCTTCAGCAGAAACTCTACATCCAGCGCCATGGGCCAGGTGGTATTTTAGCCCCTGAGGCCTTCCCACAGGCAGGAGGCACTGGGGCCCAGAGTCCAGAGAAAGAGAATCTTCTCACCAGGGCCCTGGGTGGGGTCATCACAGCTTCTGGATGCACCTCGGAGGTCCAGGAGCCACAAAGGGCTGAGTGGCCTCAGGCAGGGGGTGCCGTGTCCCTACCTGTGCAGAGGTGGTGGCCCTATAAACAGAAGTTGGGGGAGTGGAGGCCTCTATAAACAGCAGCTGCCAGTGTTACTACTGTTACATTACCCAGTGTGGCTCAGGGTGGTGTGGGTTCGAGCTGCACCTTCCCTGGCAGAGAGCAGGGTGGTCCATGGGATTCTGTTCTGGGAAGTCTTGCCCCACACCCCATGGGTCCCATGCTGAGCAGAGGACAGGCAGGAAGTCCTGGACAAAAGAAAAGCTCAGATGCTGAGAGAGGCGGGGGAGGTGGAAAGTGCTGGGATAGCCTTCACCCTCCCCCACACTACCCCCTTCCCCACATGCAGGGATCCCTTGCCTTCTGGGTTTGTGTGGTGGGGAAGGGGTTTGGGGCTCCAACAGATCCAGGGTGCAGGAACCCCACTAGGTGGAGGGGCTGGGGGTGGGCTGCCCTCCTGCCCAGCAGGAGGAGTGGGTGATGGGAGGGAACAAAGCCAGCAGGAGGTCTCCTTGGGCTGCCCAGGACTGTCCTGCTTCGCTGATGATGGCTCCTCAGAGTGTGCTTACTGAGGGTGCTAAGTAGGGCTGCCCTCCCTGAGACCCCATCAGGAGCCACTGAGCTGTAAACACATACTCTAAAGTGCCCCTGCTCCGATTCCAAGGGAGGGTCTTTTGCAGGGGGACTGCACAGCAGGAACATGCGCTAGAACACACACAAGCGCACACGGGTGTGCACGCACATGCATATACAAGCACAACCACGTGCACACGCACAGATACCCCCCCACCTCCCCGAATCTGGCTCACAGCCCTGGAGCCCAGCAAAGCCTCAGCGCCCTCCAGCCTCAGGAGGCACAGCCCAGCTGGGTCTTCCTCCCACCCCTCTCCTTCCAAGGTGCCTGACCGCCTCATCACCCAGCCTCCCCTGCTCGGCCCAATTTCTCCTGCATTGGGATTGGGGGGCTGCAGAACCTTGGCAGTGCCCACTGCCTCCCTGTGCCCAGGGCTCGCTCTAATGACACCAGCCACAAGCAGACTGCTTTGCGTTGACCAAAGGTTCCCACATCCAGCGTCTCACTTTCTTGTCCCCTCTCTCTGCTGCGGGTGTGGCAAATCCACAGGTGAAGGGATGGTGCCCAGAGTTCACCCGATGCCTCTTTTCCACCCCCCAAATCCCAGGCCACGGCTGGTGACAGGGTAGTGCTTTGTACCCCATTAGAACATGAGTGCACCTTAGTGTGACTTAGTGCACCGGACTGGGGATGGCCCAGAGAGGAGTTCGGCCACGGAGGTGCTGAAGGCACGGCAGCAGGTGGGTGCTAGGGCTGGGGATGGGAAAGACATTTGGGGAGCCCTTGCGGGGCCCCCACCGCCGAGCCAGGGTACCGCGTGGGTCAGCTCCCAGCCCCGCAAGCCTGTGCCTCCCGGACGCCACAACAGGGAGATCGCGAGGTCGATGCTCCAGCCACCGGGATCTTCAGGGATCGCCATGGTCACGGGGGTGCAATTAAGGCCCGTTTAAGCTGGGAGCAGCTGTGCGCACTTTATCTGCCTGGAATAAGGAGTGAGAGAAAAAACCTGGGCAGGGTAAGGAGGGCGGGCGGTGGGAGGGAAAAGCAGTCTTTTGCAGGCCTCTTCCTGTTCTGAGAGAAAGAGGAGAGGGGGCGGGGAGAAGAGAGAGGGAGGCAGAGGGACCAAAAGGGACCGAGAGAACCCAGGCAGAGAGGAGATGGGGGAAGCCAAGAGACCAAGGGACCTGGATAGGGGTGCAGAGCCACAGGCAAAGAGAGACAGAGGTAGAGGCGTTGAGAGAGACAGAGAGACCAAGCGGCAGAGAAAGTCATTCACATGGATGTAAACACAGAGAGACACAAAGAGAACAAACCCAAGTTCTGATAGAGAAGAGGTGAAAAGTGAAGATGCATCACCAAAGCCTCCCCACCCCTCTCCCCATTTCCCATGCATGTATTTTTAACAGCAGCCTTAGAACCCCCCCAGACTCCCTTTCTCCCCACTGTCTCTCTTTCTTTCACACATGCTGACACCAGCCCACAAGCATTTGCATCCCTTTGGCCCTCCTCCCATCTGGGCTGCTTTTCCTGTGGCTGCTCCAAAGGCCCATATGCCCTGGCCTCCTCTTCCAGGAAGCCCTCATGCACCATCCCCCACCTGGGCCTCTCTGAGGAGCCCCACCCCCCAGTCCTTCCTTGCCACCTCTGCCCCAACTACCTGTGAGTTGGTTTTTCTCCTGTGGGCAGGGACTCCAGCCTCTTCTGTTATCCTTACCCTTGGCCCCCAGCCCCAGGGCAGCACAGAGTCCAGGCTCAGAGTCTGCATGTAGGAGAATGAGTTGGGTGGGGTGGGGGGCTCAGGGGTTAGTAGGCAGAGAAAATGGTGTTGTGCTAAATTAGGAACACACCTTCAGGTTGAAAATTCAGGTCCTTTTCTGTTCCCTACCTAGCTAGGCCTCAAATTCATCCCTGTATTACCTCTTGGCAAAGACCTGCTCTTTCTGTGCCTCAGTTCTCCAACCTGGCAAAGAGAAAGAATCCTACCCATTCTGCCCCAGAGTCATGGGAATAGCTCCAAGCATGCAGAATGGGCTCTGTTTGAGCAGACTCAGCTCTGGGAGGGGAGCACAGAGACCCCTGTGGTTACATATTGCTCCTCCTCCAGCCAACCCATCCAGCCATCCCACTACTCCTGCCTCAGGGCCTTTGCACTTGAATGTTGCATTTTGCACTTGACTCACTCTCTCATTTCCTTTCTCTTTCTGCTCAAATGTCACCTTACCAGAGAGGCCTTCCCTGGTCATTCTATATAAAACTGCTTCCCCTGGCCCCAGGACCAGCATTCTTGCTTGTCCTTACTCAGCTTCACTGTTTCCATCACTACTCACCCTATTGCACCTTATTTACTGTCTGCCTTTGCTGGACTGTGTGCTCCAGGAGGGCAGGAATTTTTATTCCCTGCCATATTCCAGATCCTAGAACAGTTTGTGGCATGCAGTGACCTGGGGCACTTAGTAAACACTAGGAGAATGACTGGATGGGAGAATTTCTCCACCTGCCTGGAGTCACACAGCCAGAATTGCAGAGCAGAGCTGAGATTGGGCTCCCAGAGCCTTGATTTCTCTTTCCCTGGGTTCTTCCCAGTCCCTACCTACCACGATCCCATCCACACTCGTCCACTCACTCTCAGATGAATACAACCTGTGCATCTTCATGCCCTGTGTCTGCATCCTCCCTCTTCTCTTAGAACCTGAATCCCACCTGCCCAAAATGGTTTAGATGACTCTCCACCCTGGAGCCCTCCCTGACTGCCAATCCCAAAGTTCTTCCTTGTGGACCCTAAGCTTCTGAGTTGGGGCAAGGGGTAGTGGTTGGTGGTCTGATTCAGCTAGCAAGCTATGGACTCCAAACAAGTCACCTCATCACTGCAGTTTGGTTTCCTTGGTGACTTAGCAAAGGGATCTTACTGTTGCTAAGGGCCTCCTGTCAGGCAGACCCTTTGGTGGGACTTGTGAAATCATGCTGGGCCAGCACCCAGCATGCATATGGCTCCATGTCTGTGTGACTGACTAGTGGCCACAGCGTGTGGCCCAAGATGCAGACAGGTTCTGGTCTGCTGCCCTACATTATGGAGTGGTGACTTGACACATTCTGCAGAACCAAGTTTGTTAACCAAGATGAGCTTTCATTCTGGAGGAACCTGGCAGTTGGGGCTTAGAGCTCCTTGGAAAAGATACACAATGTCTGGAGAAAGGGCATTCTGGGGCTGCCAGACCCATGCAGGTGACAGGGTGGCCACATCTATTCCTGGCAGTGTCCTTGTAGGTGGTCAGAGAAGTTCCCGCCAGCCTCCCAGATGCTGGAACACTGTTAGGGGCCCAGACCCTGCTTCAAAGCCTGTACACAAGAAGGGGTGGGAGGAACAACTTCACACTCCCCCCAGGCCAGTGCCTTTTGACTGGACACCCCCCTGTTGTGGGCACTGAGGGCACACTGAGAGGAGGAGACAGATTCTGCTTCTGAGAGAGTCACATTGGGCAGTACCACATGGGCAGCACAGCACACTGCAGTTCAGCTGGTGGCACCATCAAGCAGGCTGCAGCAGTCAAGGAGGCTTCCCGGAGTAGGAGGCTAGAGCCACATGTCAGGGGTCTGGAGGCCTGTGAAGATGGCAAGGACTTCTTCAGTCCTCTCCAACCCTCCTGGGCAGGATTGTGACCAGGAGAAATAAACAGTCTTCCATGCCCTCTTGCCTAGGTCTCAAGCACTGGTGATCAGCATAGGCCTCAGGGCCTCTGGTAACAGCAGACCCACTCTCACTGGGGGCAAGGCAGGGAGCAGATGCGTGGTGAGGCCAGCACCACAAAACTCCAAAGTCATCTGTACTGGGATGACCCACAGTTTGTACAATTTGCCACTCAACCAGGCTATCCAGGTAGGCTCAACAGGTGTGTCTGTGTCTGTGTCTGTGTGTGCGTGCATGCAGACACACACAGACAACGAGGATGGGTATGGGGACTACACATACATTCCAACCATCCCTCACTCTGAATGCTCACTGTACAGGAATTGGCTAATTTAAATGGAAATCACTGTGCTAAGACCTGGACTTACACCACTGTGGCTCTAGGAAGAGACCCATTCCCTGTCCATTGGATGGAGGTAAGAGTGCCACAGAGTAGAGGAGGAGCTGTTCCTTTACAGGGGTGTGGGGGGACACACACTCAGCAGTGCGGGCCATAGGGATGCTGTCAGCCCATGTAGAGGGAATAGACAGTGGCAGGAAGAGGGAAGGAATAAAGGAATGTGTGTCCCTACAAAAAGACACTTAATCAATAAAAACCCGGAATGCCAGCCCAAACCCGAAGACCAGGGCCTATACAAATCAGAAGAGAAAGTCAATCCCACAGGGTGGAAGGTGCAGCTGGGCCCTAGGGGCCTGCCCAGCCCTGCAGTGGAGCTGCAAAGAGGACTGTAAGCCTCGCACAGCCTCGGAGGTGGGGCTAGGCCTGGGCTGCTTGGGAACCAGTCTGCATGGAGAAAAAAACACAGAACCAGTTGCCATAATCCAGCTGCTAGAGAAGAAGGCCCTGGGTAGGGCCTGGAAGGCATGTGGGTGCAAGCGAGGTCCCGGGTTCTGGCCCCTGTTTTGTGGGTGATGGCTCCTCCCTGTACAGGGTCTGCAACAACACCCAGGGGTGCTGGGACTCACTCTCAGAGGCTAGAGAGGGGTCCGGGGAGGACATATGGGCACGGCCTTCAGAAACCTCCACTCAGATCTGTGGGAGAGCATGCTAACTGGGGTGAAGCTGGATCACACAAATGTGGGGTTCATGGGTCTGGTGACTGGCCCCCAGGGCCCCGGTGCCCCTGCCAGCTCACTGCACGGGCCACCTCTGTGCCATCACAGCCACCTCTCAATAATGGGATTCTGCCGTTTATGAGACAGAATTCTTGTTTATTCCATTAGAGCACTGCGGCAGGATTGCACTGCATTTCCTCACTTCTGCCACTCATCACCTGGTGAAGGGTTTTTAATGGTGAGTGAATGAGTGAGTGAATGAACGAAGTCATTTAGAGAAAGCTCCTTGAGAGAAAAAGAGAGGCGGGTGTATCTTGAGCTGATGACAGGTCATTGCACATCAAAAATACTCAGAAATGCCCCCAGCATCTCGATGCTTCTCACAGTGGCCCACTCCCTAGCAGAGGTCTTGACACCTAGTTGGCCCTCAGAAAGCAAGCTGAACAGTTTAGGGAGAAGCAAGGGGCCAAGGGGCAGGGAACAGCAAGGGAGAGAAGAAAGGTGAGAAGCCAAAGGAAAATGAGTAATTATTTTAATGGTTAAATACATAGTACTAATATTTAATGAATGCTTGCCATGTGCTAGGAGTCATGCTAAGTGCTTTCATGGATTCTTATCTAATTGCACACCCTGGAGGCTGGGGCCATTATTTTCTTCATTTTATAGGTGGTGGAGCTGACTCAGAGAGGCTAGCAGCCTTAACCAAGGGCACACAGCTCATAAGAGGCAGAGCCAAGACTCAACACTGAACCTGTGGGATGGGCAGAGCAAGTCTTTCCCACCCTCCCTGCATAAGAAAGTGAATGCTCACTTCCCACACTGGGAAGCCATGAGAGCACTTCTGTTCCCAGGCCTGACTGCCCACACCTCCAATAGGCTCTCACCTTTGCTGGCTCCTGATCCATGTCCTTCCAGGGGAGCACTCCTGAGGGAGGACTCCAGGAGGCTGGCATCAGCCACCCAGAATTGGCCCAGTCCCTCCAGGCTGGGGCTAGACAAGGGAGGGGTTGGTAGGGTCTGCCCGGCCCACCCAATCTGCTTTCCTGCTGGAAAGCCCCTGCCCTGTAAGACCCTGGCTCTCCAAATCAATCAGTTCCTGCATGTGAACAGGAAAGGTTCAAAGACTGAAGGATGGCTGGGGCATTGGTACAGTCCCTAGTCCCCTCCTCACACACATATACTCCTGCCCCAATCTCAGAATCCAGGATGGTCTCTGTGGGCTGCCACAAACCTCCCATATTCATAACCACCTCTGGAGCAGCAGCAGTGAGCCCAAGGGGAAGATGGTGCTACAAAGCTGCGGGTCAGAATTCCAGGTCTCACCACTATGAGCCTCTGTTTCCCTTTCTACAAAGTGGAGACTCCCTGCTGGAAGGGTTTTTGTGTACATGCCACACCCACCACATGACCAATGCTCAAGGGCACGTGATAATGAGGAGGGGGAGGGTGTGAGAGAAAGAGACTGGAGAGAGATAGACAGACAGACAGTATGAAGATTCCAGGCATTCCTTTGTCTGCTTTTCCTGCTCTCTCTTCTCATTCTCTTTCAGCTTCTCAGGGGAAGCTCTGCGGGAGATACAAAACCAGACACAGCCCTCTCCTTTCTCCCCAGTTCCCTTCTTCTCAAGTTCTTGTTTGTGAGTCTGTCCCCTTCCCCCATCTCTCTGTCCTAATGCCTCCCTCTCTCTGTCCCTGTCTCCCTGTCAGCATCTGTGTGTGTGCCTCTCACAGCCCTGTGCCCCCCCACCCCCCACTTTGCTTAATCATCTTACTCATTGTGTCCTTGTAACCCAGCCCTGGGCTGTCTGCCAGCCACACTACCCCATGAGGTGATGACTCTGAGTTACATACACAAACACACATTTGGATGCCAGTGCCATGATTGGCAGACCCAAAACCCTCCTCAGCAGGTCCCAAACTCCCTCAGGGACCCAGCCTCCTGGACCACTGTAGCCCTTCTTGGCTCCATTTCTGCTCCCAGCGGGAAGGGATGGACAGAGCAGGCCCCATGGTCATGTGCACGGGGGTGGGCCTGCCAAGCTCTCCCCGGGCCTCATTTTGGGGGATGTAGTGGGGGCAGTGAGCAGACAGGATGCCTTATCCTCATCTCTCACCCACCCTTTCTCAGCCTGTCCCCTGCAGGCCACCCACAGAGGTGTTGGTTAGAAGGCAAGGCACTGGCTCCCAGCCTCAAGCTTGCTGCACTGCCAACCAGTGCACCCCCAGTGAGAACTGTGCTGCCCCTCCTGCTTCCCAGCCCAGGCCGGGGACCCCTCCTTTCACCTGAGTCCCAGCAGGCAGCGGGTGTCCACAGCCAGCCCACACAACCAGAAGTCACAATCCCACATGCAGAATGTTCCAACCCTCTCCTGGAAACCCATTTATTTCTTGGAGAGTCAAACTTGAGTCACTTCTGGTGGTCAGACATGGTGTCTCTCAGCACCTCACCCACAGAGTGAAGTGAGGTAAGGCAGGGGGCGGGGCCCACCCAGAGGGTCTGTCCTGAGCCTTTTGGGATGTGAGCTAAGTCTAGGGACATGGACAGCGCAGTGAAGCATCTGCCAGTCCCAAGAAGGCAGAGGTGTGAACACTCTGTAGCTCACCCCTGTCTTCTCTGAGGCTGTGTCATGTGTGCATATGTGTGTGTGTGTGTGTGTGTGTGTGTGAGAGAGAGAGAGAAAGAGAGAGAGAGAGAGAGAGAGAATATGCACCCATTTCTCCTGGAGAAGGGCAGCTTTGTTTATTGCAGCTGTAACCTTGGCTTTTAGGTAGAGCAAGACAGTAGGAATCTTTGGAGCCTGGAGCAAAGAATTTAGTATTCATAAGTGACCTCATCATAAATGGACTCCAGCACCCCGAAGGACTCGCAGGCAGTGCTCTCCACCTCCTCACACACTTGCCTCTCTTGGGGAGTCCATCAAAGCTTCCAGCAACAGCTCTGGACTGCTCGCAGTGTCTGCAGCCTGTCCAGGGCTCTGGGCTCCAGTGCCTACTGACCATGGCCACGGGCCCACTTTCTCTGTCCCCTCCCACAGACAGCACACAGGGGTCTGTCCGGGTTCAGTGTGAGCACCACGGGGCTTCGGGATGCGGCTCAGCTGACCCAGGCTCTCCCCTTTAGGAGGAATTCAGGAAACAACAGCATGATAGGTTCTGATCTGAATACTTTAAATATGTTACCTTGTTTATCTGTCACAGTAACCCTTTTTTACAGATGAGGACACTGAGACAGAAAAAAGATAAGTAACTTCCAGGCAGCAAGTGGCAAAGCCAAGATTCAAGGCCAGGCATTGCAAATTACAACAAAAGTGCTGTGGATGCACACCAAGTGCATTTTGTTGGGCCCATGTCCTCAGTTTCCAGGCCTGCTCAGCCAGATGCCATGTGCCTGTTGGCTTAAACAGGAATTTATTAATTGGTTCATAGTTTGGCAGCTAGAAGTCCAAAACCAAGGTATCAACAGGCCATGCATTCTCTGACGTCTGTTGGGTCCCAGTGGTGGTTTGCAGGCAACCTAGCTCAGCCTCCATCATGGGGCGAGCTGTTTGTCTCCTCCTGTGGCTTGTATGTCTGATTCCAAATTTCCTTTGCTTATAAGACTCTAGTCACATTGGATTTTAACCATTTACAAATGAGTTCACACCTCCAGGTCAGGGGGTTAGGACTTGAACATGTCTTTGTGGGGGACATGATTCAACCTACCACAAACGCTAAATATATAACCACTGTCTTAGGAACAGACACTCCGAATATGCAGAATGGGTATTTGTGGATCTGCCATCTCACTGGGCAGGTGGTGGAACAGCCAGTTGATACCCAGTGGATGGATGTTGGATGAATGGGACCCCAAAGGGGTTGAGCTTGTGAGTGTAGTTAAGGGCTCCAGACCCAGGTCAGTGACCTCTGTGACATGCGGTGAGGAAGAGGAAACTAAGGTATCAGGATCTGCCCTCCATACCCAGGATGGTGGATGGGAGGCAGGGCCCCTGGCCCTCTGCCTGAGCCTCCAGGGCAGCACCCTGCATCTCCCTCCAGCCTCCCAGGCATTCATTCCTCTTGCTCTGCCACCACCCTAACAATACAATGTCCTGTTTTGAGAAATGATGGGCAGCAGCCCCTCTCCCCATCCCATATGAACACACTTCGGGGAAGGCTCCCCAGATCTTGCAGCTGGTCCTGGAAGACTGCTCTTGCCAGCCCGGAGCCTCTGGACAGAGTCGTTTGTGCAAACTAGGGGAGGGCATAGGGCAGCTGGTCAAGCCCAGTTCACCTGTTTTCCTAATCTAGTGCTCGCCTCGTGCTCCTCCTTTTAAACAAATTAAATTATGGCTTGGGTCTTTTCTTCATCCATTTTTGTAAGCAAGGTCAAGATGCGATGGACAGGTTGTTTGCTCACTCAGATCTACAGGCAACAGGGAGCCAGGGGCCATTAGAGAGGAGTGGGCTCCCCACCCCCCCAGGAGCTCACAGTTGGGAAGATAAGAGCTGCGCACTGCAAACCCAAGTACACCAACATGCAGGGCCATGTGTGCTTTAGACAGAGAGGATGCAGTGAGCTGGAGAGGCCCGGGTAGGCTTTCAGATTGGGCCGAGGCCTCTCAGGGGGCAAACCCCCTCTCCCCACCCCCATCTCTGCTTCTCCTCGGCCTCCTGGGATTTCTTTTTTCTTCTTCCTTGCCTTACAAAAGTGTAAAAGAAATGACCAGAGCCATCATTCTCTTTGTCTAAAAGTAGAAGCATGAGGTAGGCTCTAGGTGAGCAAGACAGGGAAGGAATAGCCGAGTCAGAACATGGAGATAACACGGCAGAGGCCGGTGTGGCCGGCACATCGGGGAACAGAGCACAGCTGACAGCAGGTGCTGGTGGGGGGTTGCTTAGCAGAGTGATGTGGGGGGGATATTATGGAGCCCCATCCAGATTCTCCTTGGTACCTTCTGAGAGTTCCAGGCACCTCCAACAAGCATCCTGTTGCTTCTCTGTGCATCTGGCTTGGACACTCCCACAGCACCGCAGCCGTCTGTGCCCCTGGCTGCTCATCCACTTCTTCACAAATGTTGGGAGGAGATGCACGGCACAGTCTGTTTCACAGAACCCTAAGCCTAGCCTGGCCTCCAGCCCCCATCATCCCAGGGCCATCTCACTGTGTTACTCCCATTTAAGCCCCTTCAGCAGCCAATGCCACATTTTGATAACCATCTCCCCAACCACCACCCTCTCTCCCTTCCCTTCCAGAGGTCTCCTGACCCACCCAGTCATTAATTTGCAAATAGGCCAGTTTCTGCTTCAATGGGAAGATATTTTTTCCCTGAGATCTACAATTTTTAAGTATTCTCAAATGATTCTCCAGAGTCAAGCTGAGATTTAAGTGTTTGGTGCCTGTTGAGTGTGAATTCTCCACTTCCATGTTTATTTCCTTATGGCAACACCCAGCGGGCAGGCAGGTGAATGCACATGGATGGATGGACACACCAGGCCCCAGAAAGGCCCTGTTAGTAGGTTTTTATATTTATTACTTCAACTGAGCTGATGCTGATGTTTTTTAACCCTTTTCTTCCCCCTCCTATTTACTCTTGCAAAACCTCTGGGAAATTCAT
Organism: Tamandua tetradactyla; assembly: GCF_023851605.1. Taxonomy (NCBI): domain Eukaryota; kingdom Metazoa; phylum Chordata; class Mammalia; order Pilosa; family Myrmecophagidae; genus Tamandua; species Tamandua tetradactyla. Next base: position 374,438 of record NW_027518404.1, on the reverse strand, counting down.
TCTTCATTCACAAGTTGGCTGGACCTAGCAGTGTGTCCACCCCTAAGCCAGGCACGGGTTACCTGGAGAAGGAGAAGCCCCTGATGCTCCATCCTGTGCAATGAAGAGGTAGTCCCTGCAGTTCAGGAGAATGTAGGGAGTAGAAATGGGCTAGTCTGTGGTAGTCAGGAGGGCTTCCTGGGGGAAGTGGGCTGAATTGGGCTTTAAAGAAGAGAAGTCTCCCAAGTTGCATGCATCTAGTGGTGAATGGGGAGGGGATCTGGCTCCCATACTAGAGACCCTGGGCAAATAGGGGTGTTCCTTTTGTTTCATGTGCACCTTCCTCAAAGGTGACCTTGCAAAGTTAGAGGGTGACCACAGGCAGATGGCCTGGCTCTGGATAATGGACCCCCTGGCTGCCATATAATCCCTACCGGGCTGGACCTGGCTCCCCCGGCCAAACCACAGTGCCTCATTCTACCCCCTCCTTCCTAATTACCCCATTACTGTACATAATATCTTCCCATTTGAACAATTAACTTCCTCATTTTGAAGCTCCCAGTTTGTTTTCTCTGGTCCTGAAGGCTTAACATTGGAAAACACAAACAGATCCAGTATCTGTCTGAGGTTTCCCTGCAGCCAGTGCAGCCATTAATGCACTCACAGCCCCACAGGCCGCCCTGTCCACCCCCATCCCCACCCAGGCCCTTTCGTTTCTCATCAGGCTGCTGAGTTCAGCAGGGGTGTGGTGGTGTGGGGTGGTTCAGGGGAGAGCCAGGGCCTTGGTACAGACCCTGAAACTCTCAGGAAATGGGGGGAGTGGGGGGCTGGGTGGATCACGTTTCTCCACCACCCACCCACCCTCCTAGGTTGGGAGGAAGTATTTAAAGGCAAACCCCAAGCCATCAGTCAATGGTTGTGCAGAGTCACTGGGCCACGGGAGGAGAGTCTAAAAATCATCTCAGGTCAGGAAGGGCTTACATATCAGTAGTGGCAGGCACGCTAATGGTGATGGTGATGGTGACAACAACAATAACACATCTACCATCTAGTGTTTGTGTTCCTTGCACTACTTTAAAAATCATTTTCAAGCCCATCAGATCCTTTACACCAGCTCAGCAGGAGATCAGGGGAGAATTCTCATCTCTGTTTGCAGCCAGGAAATCAAGTTCCAGAGACTTTTCTACATTTGCCTAAGGTCTTGAAGGACAAGTTGGTGGGTGGATAGAGAGGTGCATGACTAGTTAGATGGGGTGTGGTGGGTGGCAAGATGTGTAGCTAGGGGATTAGATGGTGGGTAGTTAGGTAGGTGGATAGTTAGGCAGATATTAAGATATGGTGAGGTTAATGGATCATAAGGTGGATGAGTAGGCAACTGGGTGGGAGGGAGGTTGGTCAGAGAGGTTGGCAGAAAGACCACACAACCTCAGCCTGTATCTTGTCTGTCCACTTCTGGCTACTCTTAGCAGTAATCGCTGGGCCCAGAGGATCCAGTTAGTTGTCTTTTAAATTAAGCCAGTGCCATTCCCTAATTATTCCCTGTGGTTTTCACAGCCTCCATGGCAGAAGAAAGGGCTTCTCCTCTGTCTTTAGCATGACATGACTGTTTTTGGAGCTAAACCTCAGGACATCTGGGGTGACTCCTCGTATAGAGAAGCAACATCAGGCAGGCCCAGGAACCAGTGCCGAGCTTTGGCTGCTGTCCCACTGGACTGGAATGCGCTGGCACTCTAGCCACAGCAGCTAGCACTGGGGGGAGGGGTACTGCACGGATCCAAGGACAGACCTGCCCTTCTTCTCATCTCTCTAGGATGTCCTCGAACTCCAAGGGGAGAGCACAGCCCTCGTCCCCTCTCCCACATTTGGTTGTTAGTTCCGGCACGTTCCCCCTCACCTAGGACCCCCAGCCAAGGTTGCCTGGAAAGCTCCACTGGGAACCTGGGGGCATCAAGGTAAATCTGAGCCTGAACAAGCCACTGTCAAGTTGGGATGCTGCCAGGGAAGTGGCAAGCAAGGTGAGGGGCCCAGGGCATTGGGAGGTAGGATGCTGGCTCCTCTCCCTACCAGCCCGCCCAGCCTTGACCTGGTAGGCCTCAGTTTCCCCTTCTGTCAGGGCGGCTGCTTGTGATGAGGCTCTTGTATCTGTGATTCCCCTGTCAGCACCCTGGGCACAGGTCCACACCATAATCCTCTTTGTACCCCCCTCATTGCCAATCACCCCACAATGGACACTCGGGTCCAATGTCAGTGGGGAGCACTGATAACTGGACAACATTCACGTCATTTACTCTGTGACCAACACACTCTCTCCCTAAAGTCACACGCTCCATCTCTCAGCCTCATTCTCTGCATCTGTAAAGTGAGGGGCTTGGCCAAGCAGGCCACAGGTCCCTTGTAATGTTGAGGTTATTTCTGCCTGTGTCGTTGCCTGTGGAGAGCATCTCGGCAGGAGACAGGATAAGGACTAGCCCTCCCATGCTGCACCCAGCCCTCACAAGAGACCATTGCATGGGGGAAGGAGGAGTGCACCTGGGAAGAGGGAGCTGCTCCGAGGCCTCACCTTGGTCCACTGGGCACAGGATGGGGTGTGGAAGGGGAAGGGGGTGTTGGCAGGCTAAGACAGTTTGCACCCTGTTCTAGTTTGCTAGCTGCTGGAATGCAACACACCAGAGACGGATTGGCTTTTAATAAAAGGGGATTTATTTTGTTGGTTCTTCAGAGGAAAGGCAGCTAACTTTCTACCGAGGTTCTTTCTTACGTGGAAGGCACAAGATGGTCTCTGCTGGTCTTCTCTCCAGGCCCCTGGGTTCCAACAACTTTCCCTGGAGTGACTTCTTTCTGCATCTCCAAAGGCCTGGGCTGAGCTGCTAGTGCTGAGATGAGGAATGCAGAGCTGCTTGGCTGTGCAACATTGTGCTCTCTCATTTAAGCACCAACCAATTAAGTCAAATGTCACTCATTGCAGCAGACACGCCTCCTAGCTGACTGCAGATGTAATTGGCAACAGATGAGGTTCATGTACCATTGGCTTATGTCCGCAGCAACAGGACTAGGTATGCTCACCTGGCCAAGTTGACAACTGAATCTAACTAACACACACCCCTATGTGCCCCAGTTTCTGTGTGCCTAGCAGTGACCTCCCCCCACTGCCCCACCCCTACCAGTCCCCAGATCATTTGGCAAAATGGCCTTTTCCCCAGAAAACATTTTTGAGAAGGGCAGCTCTCAAATCACCCGAGCTGTGCACTCTCGGGAACTGAACACCGTGTGCACGTTTCCCCAGCCCCCGCCAGCAGGGTGCACGGGAGTTGGGATGGCTGGGCGCCTCCAGCATAGGAGAGTTTCTCTCTGGTTCCTGCCTTCCTCACCTTCGGTCTACTTTCCTTCTTGGGTGGAAGGGCACGGGGTGGGGTCTGTGGTCAGAGGGTTGATCTGGGGTCCAGGCCGTCACCACTAGTAGCATGTGCACACCATGTATTGTGCCTGGCCCCCAGCCCCACTGCGTGCACCCACCCTGCCAGCTGCTTGCCAGACCTGTGGCATCTTTGCATTCTGGGGAGGGCAGAGGGGAGTAGGGGGCAGTGGAAGGATTTCTATCCTTTGCCCCTCCCCGAGCATTTATCAGAACTATTAAGACAATGAACTATTACTTTATTCAGATTTAAATAATAAATTAATCTGCATTATCCTGAGGAGGCCTGAGAGAGACTTAATTATCTGGTGTACTTTAGGGTGGAAATGAAGGTTGGGAATCGTGCTGGGAATAGACAACATCACCCATGCTCGCACTGAGGCAGCAGTTAGGTGCCAGGCCCCTGGGCAGAGGTGGGGAGGTGTCCCACATCCCTCTAGCCCCAGAAACTCCCTCTGACCTGGTGGGGAGGGAGCCTCCATTTCTGCCTATCCCTCAGGGAGGCTGAGGAGTGGGTGAACTGGCTCCTCCTTGCACACCTTGTTCTCCAGAGCCCAGCGCCAGAGCAGGCAGCAGCTCATGAAATGATCACCTGGATGTGTGGGGTGAGAGAGGTCGGGGAACCCTTTAAAGCCTGAGTGCTTTGCTGGAGAAGTGCAGGGGCTGGGTGTCCCCCGCAGTAGAATGGGATAATAGGTTGCTTCCTGGAAGGCGGAGGTCAGGAGCCCGGGCACCCGCCCCGCCCTCTGCACTTCTCTCTGTGGGAGCTTGGGTGGCCTAACTCATTGTCTGAGCCTCTTTTTCCATGTCTGTGAAATGAGCGTGATAATATCACCTGTGCCCAGGGTTGTGGGAGGATTAGATGCCCAAAGGTGTGGAATTTTTAGCATGGGCCCAGTGCAGCAGGAAGACCCCTGCAGGAGTGGGAGCTGTCCTGTTGGAAGCCGCAAGTGGGAACTTGATTGCGGGAGGTTGTGAGGCCAGCGCTGGCTCCAGGGGCGAGGCTGCGGGTTCCAGCGGTGAGCGGGTGGGTGGGGTCACACCTGCTCCCTCCAGCTGGGCAGGCGGCCCCGGGCCTCCAGCTCATTTTTCTCCCTGGCTGTTTCCTGCCGCTCCCTGGGAGAGTAGCTTTTCACACCCTGAACCAGCCTGCCACAGAGAGGACTATTTTCAGCCACAAAGATGTGAAGTCATTCCTGCTGCCTCCGCCCCGCCCACCTCTCCAGTTCCACCGGAGGGGTGAGCCCGAGGCACGGGGTGGGGGGAGGGCCTGCAGCTGGGGGTTCTGCAGCACCCACACCGCTGGCCCATGTCACCCCTCCTCGGCCATCCTGGCACGCCAGCCGGGCCTGGGCCCCTTTCCTTAGTGCCACCAGTTTTCTCATTGGGTGCCTGAAAGAAGTCTCCCAGTAATCCTGCCTCCCCCTCCCCCTCCCCCCCGCAGGTGCTCTCCAGGTTTGGGAGGGACTCTGCGGGAGAGTGGGGTTTCTTCTGGGTTGTGCCCCTCTGTAAGACACCCTGGGATGAGCTGGAGTGCCAGGCACTAGGAGTGTCCATGAAGGGTGCAGCCTCCTCTGCCTGGGAGATACCTGAAAGCCTGTGCCCGGCCCCTTGTAACAGGTGGGGGCCAGGTGGAGGAAAGTGAGTGAAGAGTCCCGCAGAGAGCCTGGGCTGGGAGATCTGCCTCATTTGCTCAGTTGAAAACTGGAGATGTTGTCTCAGTCAGAGCTGCAAAGAAAGCTGAGAATAGGGGGCCATCCTCAAAGAAGAGAAAAACTTAGTGACCAAGCTATGTTGGGATCCTGGGCAGGAGAGCAGGGGACCGCAGGTGAGAAGGGATGCCCAAGGGGCTGCTACTGGCTGTGGGAGGAGCAGGTGAGCCGAGCCCCGCGACCTCACCCCAGACCCTAACCCCAAATGGAGACAGCAGGCAGTGAAGTTGACAGGCACATACTCACCAGCCAGGTCTGGGAATGGGGCGCCTGCTAGTAACCTGTGAGCCAAACAAAGCACAATCCCCGTGATTTGCTGAGGCTCATGTTTTTCTCTTGGCTTTGGGGAAAGTTCAGCTGGAAAAATTCCACTTTGTCTCGCCTAAGCTGAAAAGTGGGTTTGTTCTCAGGATGCTGACATCAGAGTCCTAAGATGGTGGCGAAGGCTGCCCTTCCCCAGCCCCTAAAGGAAAACCAGGGAAGCCCAGGGGCTGAGAGAGAAGGAGGCATTAGGACAGAGGGCAGAGACCATGGTGGCTGTCACCACCACCCCTGGAATTCTCCCTCCTGTGGACTTGTTCCTCCCCCCTACCCCAGGTTTTGGAGGAGGTGGTCTGAAGATCTGAAGTCCATGCCTACCCCACCCCCACCCCCACCCCCACTGAGTGCCATTCTTCTGCTAAGAAGGTGGGGAATAGCAAAGGACACCAGCTGGGAAGAGAGATGGAGGCAGAGGGAGTTCAAGCTTAGGGGCTGCATCTCAACCAGGCCTGGGGGAGATATGGGGAACTGGAGGGGTGTGCAGGATCTCCTTTCCACTCCTTCTGTTAGGAGGAAACAAGACAGATTAGTGGTTGTAAGTGTTCACAGATTGCCACTAGAGTCTCCTGGCATCGACAGAGCAGACCCGGAAGTGCAACCAGGACACAGTGCCTGAAGGGCCCCAGCTCCTGGTCCTGTGGCATTGTTGACCCACTGGAGAGGGAGGCCCCAGTCTGCCCCGCAAGCCCACATCTACCTCTACACTGCAGCCTTGCTGGTGTAATAGGGAGGCTGACCTCACATCCAGAGGAGGAAAGGGCAGGGGGAACTAGGGCAGAGTTCTCTGTTTGGTCAGTGTATTCCCTTGGAGACAGGGGCTGTAGCCACCTTCCCCACCTGAAGGGGACTGATGGCAACTCTGCCCTCCCCAGTTGAGCATCAGGGTTAATTCCTGGCTCTAGGAAGATTGGTGGAATCTTTTGGGTGGTCCTTGAAAGTCAAACCCCAGTTGTCACAACTGCAGTTAATAGACTGTAAAGGTCAGAACCCAGACTTCAGGGCCCCCTGGCAAGGCTACTGCCTGAGTGGGTGTGCCCTCCTTCAGTAGCCCGAGGCCTTGCTGTCTGCACCCCTCATTGGGCAGCTAATCGGGGATGGCCTTGAAACATCAGTCGCTTCTCTTTTCATTCTGAGCTATTAGTTAGCTCTTGTATTATTAGCTTACTTTTTATGGCCTATGTTTTAGAGTTTATGTGCAGCTTCTCTTCTCTCCAACAAAACTATAGCTCATTGAGGCCAGACACCAACCTGTTTTTCTCAGTCTCAACCTTGGCACCTAGTACCCAGTGCCTTATGTGCGGTGAGTACTCAATGAAGACTTCTTGGTTAAAAAACCACAAAACTCTGCCTCTTGCAGGAATTTCCAGTCCTGATGGAGAGAACCCATCACAAAGACTAATTATAACAAAGCAAGCCATCTTCCAGGGACTCCAGATGTGTGCTGTCTGGTCAAGCTCTCTGTTTCTCCCTTTGGTCTCAGAGTTACGGAATTCTAAGAGAAGATAAAAATCGTGTGGTCCAGCCTCATACCCACCGTGGGACTTCCTCTTGCCGGCCTTTCTTGCAGTCTTTGCTTGTACACACTTGCTGACAGAGAACATCCCCCTGGCCAGGTGGCCCACCCCATTGTTGGTCAGTGCTCACAAGACTTTCCCAGGCAAATTTGGTCATGGCTACAACACGCCATTTGGAGATAATTTCCAAAAACAAAGGTTCAGATAAATCGGACCTTATGTTACTAGCACTATAATTTGCCTGCTGTGTGCTCTGACCTGCTGGACACTCTCAAGTCCCAGACTAAACTTCACATGTGACCATTGTCCTCAAGCAGCATTCAGTCTAGAATGGGTCCAAACAAGTGTGCAATAGAAAATTAATGGCCCACACAAAGGAGAAAACATCAACCGCTAAATTGCTACATTGCACTGGCAAGAGCACGGGACTTGTCACAGGGCTTGGGTCTTGTCACTGGTTACCTCTAACCACTGGGTGGTCTGGATTCACTCCTTACCTAGCCAGGTCCATAGTCTCTTCAACTACAGAAGAAAGGGTGGGCTCAGATGATCTATAAAGCCCCCTCTGGTTCTCACCTTCTTGCAAGCACAGTCACTCTTGGGGGAGAGGAGATCAGTGTGTGAGGCACTGAAATGGAGAGGTGCAGGGGGTGGTCTCCCACCCAGAGGCAGTCCCAACCACAGTTTACATCCCTCTACACCTCTGTCAGCCTGTTCCCCCAAGTCAGCACAGACCGGTTCTGTATAAGTGTTGGAAACAGGTGCGTGTGGAATGCAATACCTGTCTTGTGCATACCAAGAATTGAACCAGAAGATGGACATTAGAAAGACACTTGGCTGTACTTACAAGCCCATTCCTAAGCAGGAGCAAATCAAAAGTGCATAAAACACAGAGCATGAAAGGACATAGTAAGAAAATGCTGCCTGGGGCAATCAAAGAAAACTTCCTTAAAAGGAGGAGCTAAAACTGTAAGTGTGAGGGGATGGTTGTGTTATGAGGCAGCAGAACCAATCTTTTTCACGGTGGCTTCGTGGAGGGGCAGCAGAACACACATGGATTCTAGTGACTGTTCTCCAGGGGCCATAACAGGACCCATGTAAGTCCTTCACTTTAATAATACCAGTCACCAGGAAACATTAGATGGGTCCTATGGTTCTCAGGGATGAGATGGACACAGTGTGAACCTCTTTGTACAGACCATATGAATTTTTTACCAAAAAAGAAATTTATTTTACCAAACCATATGAATAAGAACAAGTTTTGTTCTCCCTGGTATCTTTCATTTTAAATAGGTTTGCTTAACACCTTACAGCTTCCCAATCACTCTACTGCTGGAATTTGCTTTGCATGGTCCTGGGTGGGGCAGGAGCAGTCCAGGTGTGTAGGCTGGGAACAGTTCAGGTGGGTAGACTAGGAACAGTCCAGATAGACCTTTGTTGACTTTCTTTGTTGTTTAAAAAGTTGGAGGCAGATGAAACCTGCCACAATTTATTCATTGTTCTCTCATTTCACTTTTCAAATAAGCAGGAGAATAAATGCCATGTTTCCCACCCCACTTCCTACTCCCCCTTACAAGCCCAGATGACACTGGCTGGGAGGTGATGGGAACTCTTTTAGGGCAGGGATCAGGCCTGGGAAAGCTCTAGAGTCTGTGCTTAACACCCCACCCCCCCACTGCCTGATCTCATCATTGTCAGGTGACCCTATAATACCCCTATCTGTTGTACAGATGAGAAGGTGAGGTCCTCCTGGGAGCTGGACTCCATAGAGTGACTCCGGGCTGCTCCTCGATCACTGTGGCCTGGAGTTTGGGCACCAGACAGGAATCACTCCAAAGAGAGGACCAGAGGAACTCAAGGCATAAGAGGCTCTGCTGTCTGGCCTCCCTGTCCTGTGGCTTCCATGACCCATAGCCTCCCAGCCCAGGTCCCATCCCAAAGGCAGTAACAGACAGGCATCCTTCATGCCCTTACTTTTCACAATTGGTGGAAAATTCAATGTTCAAGGTATGGTGACCTATGTCAGACTTTTACAGCTTTTCCACAGAATGGAAGTCTCAGACTCAGGAGACCTAATTATGCAAATGTGGACAAGTGCTTACTGGGACCACAGTCTCCTCATCTGTAGAGTGGGCATGATGGTACCTGCCCAGACAGCCTTGTGAATGTGTTAGGAGGATGAGACAAGAGAATAAAGGGGTTCTTTGAAAAGTATGAAGTGCTGTGCTCACCTGCCAGGGAAGTTTAATAATGCAGTCTTATTGTGGTGGCAGGGGCTTCCTGAGGTTTCACATAATTTAAGGGAGTGAAAGCAGCTGCATAATAGAACAGGAATACAGAAATTGAATGGGGATGATATGCCCACCAGGGAAAGAACTGCTCGCTCTCAGTATAATGACTTGTAATCAATGAATTGGCCATTTTCAGGTGGGCATGAACCAAGTGGTGGGGGTGACAAAGGAGGTGGAGGAGGGTGGGGAGGGCCCCAAAGCCCATGGAGATTCCTGGCACATGGCTTGCCCATGATTCCCCAACCAGAGTGGAATCTGGAGTCTCTTATCGCCTGTTCTCCCATTGCTTGGCCCAGAACCCCTGCATGACCCAACTGCACAGGCATCCAGCAGCCAGGCTTAGGATGTTTCCCAGGAATGAGAGAGGAAGCTGTAACAGGAAGGGGGGTGCAGGAGGGAGGCAGCCTGACCCAGAGACACCTGCAGTTATAAAAAGCTGCTGGCCCCACCTTCTGACCAAGTGAGATCTGCTAATGTGAGCACCCTGCCAAGATTCCCTAGGGGTGAGGAGAACCCAACAAACACTTTCCCTGGGGAATGCAGGCTGAGAGGGCAGTGCCCAAGAGCAAACCATGGGAGAGGGCATCCTGGATGGAGAGCACAATTTTGCTCACCCCTCAGAGATGAGAACTGGAGGGGACCTGACAAACAATCCCTCATCTTCCTGGAGGAGGCTGAGGCCAGAAGGGGATGTCTTGTAGCTTTTCAGGGGTACTATGAAGACAGGTAAACAGGGCCTTGGGCTCCCTGCTGAGGGCCCATCCCTTCTCTTCCTCTGCTATCTCCAGAATTCTCACCCCACCCAGAAGGACTGATCCCAGTAGGTTCTAGATGCAGTCACTGCCCCTTCCATCTCTTGTTTGTCAACCATACCCTAAACCATAGTTATGGGGATCAGGTTCTGTGCAGGGTTGAGTTTGACTTTAGGTTTTGTTTTGAACCCTAGCAAGCTTGAACTGGTTTTAGATGGCTATACACCATCTTTGCTGGCTCCAAACCTCCTCCCTCTGAGTTGTGTGTGGGCTGGAAGTGGGGGAACCCACTGCAATGCTGTCACAGTATTTGCATTTATATGCAGCACAGACCCCAAGTCTCCAGGTCTCTGGGTGCTTCTACAATCCTGCATATACATAATTTATTTTTTATTTATTTATTTTATTTTTATTAATTAAAGAATAAAAAGAAATTAACACAACATTTAGAAATCATTCCATTCTACATACGCAATCAGTAATTCTTAACATCATCACATAGATGCATGATCATCATTTCTTAGTACATTTGCATCGATTTAAGAAAAGAAATAGGAAAACAACAGAAAAAGATATAGAATGTTAATATAGAGAAAAAAATAAAAATAATAATAATAGGAAAAAAAAAGAAAAGGAAAAAGAAAAAAAGACAAACAAACAAACAGACAGACAAAAAAACTATAGCTCAGATGCAGCTTCATTCAGTGTTTTAACATGATTAGTTTACAATTAGGTATTATTGTGCTGTCCATTTTTGAGTTTTTGCATCTAGTCCTGTTGCACAGTCTGTATCCTTTCAGCTCCAATTACCCATTATCTTACCCTGTTTCTAACTCCTGCTGGACTCTGTTACCAATGACATATTTCAAGTTTATTCTCGAATGTCGGTTCACATCAGTGGGACCATACAGTATTTGTTCTTTAGTTTTTGGCTAGACTCACTCAGCATAATGTTCTCTAGGTACATCCATGTTATTACATGCTTCATAAGTTTATTCTGTATTAAAGCTGCATAATATTCCATCGTATGTATATACCACAGTTTGTTTAGCCACTCGTCTGTTGATGGACATTTTGGCTGTTTCCATCTCTTTGCAATTGTAAATAACGCTGCTATAAACATTGGTGTGCAAATGTCCATTTGTGTCTTTGCCCTTAAGTCCTCTGGGTATATACCTAGCAATGGTATTGCTGGGTCGTATGGCAATTTTATATTCAGCTTTTTGAGGAACCGCCAAACTGCCTTCCACAGTGGTTGCACCATTTGACATTCCCACCAACAGTGGATAAGTGTGCCTCTTTCACCGCATCCTCTCCAGCACTTGTCATTTTCTGTTTTGTTGATAATGGCCATTCTGGTGGGTGTGAGATGATATCTCATTGTGGTTTTGATTTGCATTTCTCTAATGGCAAGGGACATTGAGCATCTCTTCATGTGCCTTTTGGCCATTTGTATTTCCTCTTCTGATAGGTGTCTGTTCAAGTCTTTTCCCCATTTTGTAATTGGGTTGGCTGTCTTTTTGTTGTTGAGTTGGACAATCTCTTTATAAATTCTGGATACTAGACCTTTATCTGATATGTCGTTTCCAAATATTGTCTCCCATTGTGTAGGCTGTCTTTCTACTTTCTTGATGAAGTTCTTTGATGCACAAAAGTGTTTAATTTTGAGGAGCTCCCATTTATTTATTTATTTCTTCAGTGCTCTTGCTTTAGGTTTAAGGTCCATAAAACCGCCTCCAATTGTAAGTTTCATAGGATATCTCCCTACATTTTTCTCTAACTGTTTTATGGTCTTAGACCTAATGTTTAGATCTTTGATCCATATTGAGTTAACTTTTGTATAGGGTGTGAGGTATGGGTCTTCTCTCATTCTTTTGCATATGGATATCCAGTTCTCTAGGCACCATTTATTGAAGAGACTGTTCTGTCCCAGGTGAGTTGGCTTGACTGCCTTATCAAAGATCAAATGTCCATAGATGAGAGGGTCTATATCTGAGCACTCTATTCGATTCCATTGGTCGATATATCTATCTTTATGCCAATACCATGCTGTTTTGACCACTGTGGCTTCATAATATGCCTTAAAGTCTGGCAGTGTGAGACCTCCAGCTTTGTTTTTTTTCCTCAAGATGTTTTTAGCAATTCGGGGCACACTGCCCTTCCAGATAAATTTGCTTATTGGTTTTTCTATTTCTGAAAAATAAGTTGTTGGGATTTTGATTGGTATTGCATTGAATCTGTAAATCAATTTAGGTAGGATTGACATCTTAACTATATTTAGTCTTCCAATCCATGAACATGGTATGCCCTTCCATCTATTTAGGTCTTCTGTGATTTCTTTTAACAGTGTTTTGTAGTTTTCTTTGTATAGGTTTTTTGTCTCTTTAGTTAAATTTATTCCTAGGTATTTTATTCTTTTAGTTGCACTTGTAAATGGGATTCATTTCTTGATTTCCCCCTCAGCTTGTTCATTACTAGTGTATAGAAACGCTACAGATTTTTGAATGTTGATCTTGTAACCTGCTACATTGCTGTACTCATTTATTAGCTCTAGTAGTTTTGTTGTGGATTTTTCCGGGTTTTTGACATATAGTATCATATTGTCTGCAAACAGTGATAGTTTTACTTCTTCCTTTCCAATTTTGATGCCTTGTATTTCTTTTTCTTGTCTAATTGCTCTGGCTAGAACCTCCAACACAATGTTGAACAATAGTGGTGATAATGGACATCCTTGTCTTGTTCCTGATCTTATGGGGAAATTTTTCAATTTTTCCCGATTGAGGATGATATTAGCTGTGGGTTTTTCATATATTCCCGCTATCATTTTAAGGAAGTTCCTTTGTATTCCTATCTTTTGAAGTGTTTTCAACAGGAAAGGATGTTGAATCTTGTCAAATGCCTTCTCTGCATCAATTGAGATGATCATGTGATTTTTCTGCTTTGATTTGTTGATATGGTGTATTACATTAATTGATTTTCTTATGTTGAGCCATCCTTGCATACCTGGGATGAATCCTACTTGGTCATGATGTATAATTCTTTTAATGTGTTGTTGGATACGATTTGCTAGAATTTTATTGAGGATTTTTGCATCTGTATTCATTAGAGAGATTGGTCTGTAGTTTTCTTTTTTTGTAATATCTTTGCCTGGTTTTGGTATGAGGATGATGTTGGTTTCATAGAATGAATTAGGTAGTTTTCCCTCCACTTTGATTTTTTTGAAGAGTTTGAGGAGAGTTGGTACTAATTCTTTCTGGAATGTTTGATAGAATTCACATGTGAAGCCATCAGGTCCGGGATTTTTCTTTTTAGGAAGCTTTTGAATGACTGATTCAATTTCTTTAGTTGTGTTTGGTTTGTTGAGGTCATCTATTTCTTCTTGAGTCAAAGTTGGTTGTTCATGTCTTTCCAGGAACACGTCCATTTCATCTAAATTGTTGTATTTATTAGTGTAAAGTTGTTCATAGTATCCTGTTATTGCCTCCTTTATTTCTGTGAGGTCAGTAGTTATGTCTCCTCTTCCATTTCTGATCATATTTATTTGCATCCTCTCTCTTCTTCTTTTTGTCAATCTTGCTAATGGCCCATCAATCTTATTGATTTTCTCATAGAACCAACTTCTGTCTTATTGATTTTCTCTATTGTTTTCATGTTTTCAATTTCAATTATGTCTGCTCTAATTTTTGTTATTTCTTTCCTTTTGCTTGCTTTGGGGTCAGTTTGCTGTTCTTTCTCCAGTTCTTCCAAGTGGACAGTTTATTCCTGAATTTTTGCCTTTTCTTCTTTCCTGATATAGGCATTTAGGGCAATAAATTTCTCTCTTAGCACTGCCTTTTTTGGGTCCCATAAGTTTTGATATGTTGTGTTTTCATTTTCATTCGCCTCGAGGTATTTACTAATTTCTCTTGCAATTTCTTCTTTGACCCACTCGTTGTTTAAGAGTGTGTTGTTGAGCCTCCACGTATTTGTGAATTTTCTGGCATTCCACCTATTATTGATTTCCAACTTCATTCCTTTATGATCCAAGAAAGTGTTGTGTATGATTTCAATCTTTTTAAATTTGTTAAGACTTGCTTTGTGACCCAGCATATGGTCTATCTTTGAGAATGATCCATGAGCACTTGAGAAAAAGGTGTATCCTGCTATTGTGGGATGTAATGTCCTATAAATATCTGTTAAGTCTAGCTCACTTATAGTAATATTCAGATTCTCTATTTCTTTATTGATCCTCTGTCTAGATGTTCTGTCCATTGATGAGAGTGGTGAATTGAAGTCTCCAACTATTATGGTATATGTGTCTATTTCCCTTTTCAGTGTTTGCAGTGTATTCCTCATGTATTTAGGGGCATTCCAGTTCGGTGCATAAATATTTATGATTGTTATGTCTTTTTGTTTAATTGCTCCTTTTATTAGTAGATAGTGTCCTTCTTTGTCTCTTTTAACTGTTTTACATTTGAAGTCTAATTTGTTGGATATTAGTATAGCTACTCCTGCTCTTTTCTGGTTGTTATTTGCATGAAATATCTTTTCCCAACCTTTCACTTTCAACCTATGTTTATCTTTGGGTCTAAGATGTGTTTCCTGTAGACAGCATATAGAAGGATCCTGTTTTTTAATCCATTCTGCCAGTCTATGTCTTTTGGTTGGGGAATTTAGTCCATTAACATTTAGTGTTATTACTGTTTGGATATTATTTTCTTCTACCATTTTACCTTTTGTATTATATATATCATATCTGACTTTCCTTCTTTCTACACTCTTCTCCATACCTCTCTCTTCTGTCTTTTCATATCTGACTCTAATACTCCCTTTAGTATTTCTTGCAGAGCTGGTCTCTTGGTCACAAATTCTCTCAGTGACTTTTTGTCTGAGAATGTTTTAATTTCTCCCTCATTTTTGAAGGACACTTTTGCTGGATATAGAAGTCTTGGTTGGCTGTTTTTCTCTTTTAGTAATTTAAATATATCATCCCACTGTCTTCTAGCTTCCATGGTTTCTGCTGAGAAATCTACACATAGTCTTAATGGGTTTCCCTTGTATGTGATGGTTTGCTTTTCTCGGGCTGCTTTCAAGATTCTCTCTTTCTCTTTGACCTCTGACATTCTGATTAGTAAGTGTTTTGGAGTATGTCTGTTTCAATTTAATAAGTTGCTCGTTTACAGTTCTAAGGCTGAGAAAATGTCCCAATTAAAGCTGGTCTATAGAAATGTCTAATCAAAGGCATCCAGGGAAAGATACCTTGGTTCAAGAATGCCGATGAAGTTCAGGGTTTCTCTCTCAAGTGAGAAGGCACATGGCGAACACAGTCAGGGCTTCTCTCTTTGTTGGACAGGCACATGGTGAATATGATGTCATCTGCTAGCTTGGTCTCCTGGCTTCCTGTTTCATGAAGCTCCCTGGGAGGTGTTTTCCTTCTTCATCTCCAAAGGTCGCTGGCTGGTGGACTCTCTGCTTCGTGGTGCTGCAGCATTCTCTGCTCTCTCTGAGTCTCTATGAATCTCCAAAATATTTCCTTTTTTATAGGACTCCAGTAAACCAATCAAGACCCACTCAAATGGGTGGAGACATGTCATCCCCTAATCCAGTTTAACAACCATTCTTGACTAAATCACATCAACCAGGGAGATGATCTCATTACAGTTTCAAACATACAGTATTGAATAGAGACTATTCTACCTTTAAGAAATGGGATTTATATTAAAACATGGCTTTTCTTAGGGGGCATACTTCCTTTCAAACCAGCACAGCCACCATCACAGCCAATGGATCTTCAGCCCCTCCAACATTTGGCCATGATAACACTGGGAAAGTCCTTACACCTTCCTAGTTCCATCTGTGGTACCTCCAGCACCTAAAGAACCAGTGCAAGGCCCAAGGTCCCTGCCACATGCAGCCCTCAGTTGTGACCTGCTCATCTTTCAAGATGTGCCTAGCCAGCTGGTGAGGATGGTGGTAAACCAGCTTTAACTTTTGCAGATGCAAATGGTCAAGCCTGTGCCAGGAGAGCTGGTTTCTGCCTCTAAAACTGTCCCGAGGAGCACACCCTTTTCTCTCTATGATCTCCATGAGGTCTTCCCTCCCTGAGGAGGACCCAGATCCTGTTCTAAAGAGGAGGCTATGAGATGTACTCAGACAGCTTGGTGGAAAGACAATGCACTTTTCTGGTGGGCTTCTATCCTTCCTTTCTTTCTTTTTCTTTATCTTGTCTTTTTTTTTTAATCTCTTGATTATAAATTGTGTGGTTTCAGGTTTTCTATGATGTAACAATAAATCCAGAGTTGGGTGGCCACCTGCTCAGTAGGAAGGCTTTCAAAGGAATTGCTTCTCAGAGCCCCCTCTTCCCCCTTGCTGGGGCCAGTTTCCCATCTGGAACAGACCGAGTTGGGAGAGATGGGGCTGGAACCTGCAAGGGCCTTGACAGCTGCTTATTTGAAAGCAGAGACATGATGGACATGTGCCCGGCATCCCCACACTAGCGGGAGGGGCTGCGATCCTGCCCCCAATCCATTCACACAGTGTGGTAACATCGTGGTCCCAGGGTGTAGATGTGGCTGAGCACCTCCAGGGCATGGGAAGCCAGATATTAGAAGTTGTTTCTGCCCTCTGGATCCCACAGTCTGCCTGGGAGCCCTACATTCACATTCAGCAATGGAAGCCATGACAAAGGAGGATGTGACTGAATGCCCAAAGAAGAACACAGAGCCGAACACGTCCAAAGCAGAGGCACGTGGGTCCACTGCAGGTGGAGGCCACGTTGGGAGATGGTGGGGAGGCAGCCAGAGCACCAGCACGGCTGTGGCATGTGGAGTCAGAGAGCAAGAGGAGTGTCTGGAGCCCACCTGGGGAGCTTGGACTGCATTCTGCAGCCAAAATGCCAGAGGTGCAAGAAAAGGCAGGGAGAGGGGAATACAAAAGCAGGAGTGGGGAAAAATCAGGTAACCTGAGGAAAGGGCACCTGCACTGCCTCTCCCTTTGGGCGCCTCATCCCCAGAGACAAGAGACTGGCCCCCAGGGGAGACTTGGCATTGCTCCTAGGCAGCCAGGCAGCCTACCCACCCTGCAGCACAACAGCACAAGCCCCCAGAGACCCCATGGGGTGGATCACTCACGCTTTTGCTAACAGCTGCTCAGTGGGCCTGACGTGAGTGGTGGTTCTGGAGCTGGTCCCTCTGCGGCCAAAACTTTCTGCCTTGGAGTCATGGCCCCTCCCTCAACATCCCCAGTGTTGTCACCAATGCCAGTAATGGCCTGAGACCCTTTTCCATCCCTTCCTTCTTGGCAAACCACTGTTATGCTACCCCTTCTAGTCTGCCCTCCTCCTCGAACCCCCATGCAATCTACTGTTCCTTGGTTCAGCACACCTGTGCCCAAGCTTGCCAGATCTTGTCACTCCAGGTAAAGTCTATCACCAAATTCTATATAGGCTTACTACGTTCAAGGTCAAGAGCAGCTTGTTGTGAGGCTGAAGAAGCTACCAGCAAATCCAAACCTTGTAGGAATATTTGAAGAGAGCTAAATTATCCCTCATGCATTGAGCGGGAGGATGTCTCAATAGGCCAGGCAGCATCAGTCCTGGGGGGCTTCTTGGAAGAGGAGACCTCTCTCCAGGACTTAGGATGGTGGAGGAGGGAGACGACACAGAGTGCAGGAGGAGATGGCACCATATGGTCAGCCTGGCCTGGCATCGGGCTGAGTGTCCACTCCTAAGCAGAAGGCAGGTGGGAGCATCATGTGAGCCCCCAGTGAAAGAGCTGTGAGCCCCTCTGCCACAGCCCATGTCCCCACAGCCTCCTGAAGGTTATAAGTGGAAATAAAGAACCAGGGGGACAGACAGCCTCTTCCCCTTTCCCAGAGGGTGTAAGGAGGAGTGAGGGGGGTGGCCTCAGGGAATGAAGCCATGGCTGGCACCAGGACTTTGAGTACCTTGGTTGGTTGTGCTTCTCACTAGAATAGCTTCACCCCACCTTCCCTCCCTGGGTCTGCCCCTGAGTTTAGGGGAGAAGAACAAGGCCAGGGGCATGTGTGCCAGCAGTATGGCAAGAGGGCTGCCAGAGCAAGTCAAGGAGCACCAGTTGGGCCCACCTTCCCTCTGCCCACGCCCTTCCTGTTGTCAGCAATCTCTGAATACCCCATCTCCTGCCCACCTCCTCCAGGCAGCCTTCCCATCCCATTCTGGTCCCACAGGTATGCCCTTCCTCATAAAGCCAATGTTCCTTGGAGTCTGCTCCACCAGGGCCTGAGGACTTCCTTTTGAATCTTCAGTGGAGGTATTTCAGGAGGAAGCACTGTGCAGCCCATGCCAACCGGGCTGAGCCAAGGACAGAACACCCCCATGTCTGTTTCCTTTGCCCACAGCCCACCCTCCTGGAACTCTCAGCCCTGCTCTGAAGTGTTTCATCTGCTTGGTGGTGGGGTTGTAGGGGTGGGAGGAGGGACTGCCCAGCATCCAAGGAGCCCAGGCCACTCCTGAACCCAAGCAAGAGGGAGCATGGCTTGGAAAACGAGGTGGTGGGGTGGACATGGTATGGGACATCTGAAGAAGTAGCAGAGGCCTAGGGAGGGAATTTCCTCAGTGGAAACTCAGTGCTGGAGCACAGGCCATCATGTCCCCTGGAGGCATAAGGCCAGGGACAATGAGAAAATCAGGAAGGGGTGGTCTGTCCAGTTACCTTGGCAAAACGTGGCAAGATTCAGCTTCACTGTGGCCACAAATGTAACCACTGTCATTGCACAAAAGCAGTGTCCTCTAAACACCAAGCTCCTCCTAACTCATGCTGCCATATGCATGTGCATACACACACTCACCTGCTCACACACACACACACTCTCAAGCACGTGCATTCACACCACTCCCTCCCACACAGGACACATACTTTCACCCTCTCACATTCTTCCCTCCTCCTGGTTCACTGGCTCCTCTCCCACTGCCCCCACTCATTCCTGACACTCTCAGGGTTGGCTTTGCCTTTTGAGTGTGGCATTTAATTAGGGCAGGGGCTTGGAATCAATGCTGCAAAGAGTATGAGAAGAGAGCTGGCAAGCCACCAAGTCCTCCTTCCTCCCTGATAAATATACCACTTGTTCCACCTTCTGCTTGCACTGAGCAGGAAAAAGGCAGCTGTTGAAACTTAATGGGCCAGAAGAGTAGTCACTGCCCCTGCCATCATCCCCAGGCTTCCAGCTCCTCCACTCACAGATGGAGGAGCAGAGGCTAAAAGTGCCAAGCAGGGCCTGGAGTCCACTCCCTACCCCCTGGCCCTTTCTGGGAACTTGGGGAAATGTCCATACCCCTAGCTTCAGTTTCCTCATCTGTCTAATGGATGTAATAAATTGTTGCCCACAGCATGGCAGTTGGGTGGTGTCTATTATAACGAGAGGGATTTGAGTTAGACACAGAAGACTGGCTTTTGAAAATGAGAGTTCTTACAGTCAAGGACCCAGGAATATCTTATTTCTATGTTTGTGCATGTCCTGCTGCCTTCTAAAAAGGCAGCAGTATGGGTGACCAGAGGGAGGCATGAGAACTGCCTTCTGTTCTGTGCAGAGGAGGAGGCCATGCTGATGGAGGAAGGCTTTACTTGCTCTCAGCTGTTTGACAGCTCCCAGTTGATAGGCTCTACATGACCATCCTGAGGTTGCTGGACTGGCCATTTGCACCACAGTCCCCCTCTCTACAGAGAGAACAAAGGTCCAGCTCAACCACCCTCTCATCTGAGTCTCCAATCCATTGATCACTGTGTGGGATCTGCTGCATCCCTACTATGTGCTCAGTCCACAGGGACTAAGGAGAAGGAGGCATGAGGCTGCAGCCACAGGTGGCCAGTCCCGGTCTCACTGGGGAGACATGACTCACACATGACACAATCAGAGAGCAGGAGGGGTGCCATTAATCAGAGGAGAGGGCTGGGGTGGACATGGTTAAAGATGTTAGCTCTGTGTGGGCCTCTGCACTCACCAAGGCTGCAGGGACCCCGTGGTCCAGAGGCCAGGCCAGTCAGAGCACAGGAGATGAAGAAGATGGACATGCACAGGGGTTGGTTTCCAGAGCCTGAACTGAAAGAGCCCTGCCTCAGAGCCCTTGCTCAGTTTACAGCCACCTTCCCACCCCCCAGCCTCACCAAGTGCTTCTGTCTAACCCCTCTGAACTTGACTTTCACCTCCACAAATGGGGCGGGTTGATCCCTGCCTGTCCTGCTCACGGGCTACAAGACCCTCGGGAGATTGTGGGTGTGCCTGTGCCCTGCGAGGGCTGGGGCCAAAGGCCAGAGGGTTGGAACTGAAGCTCCTGCAGAACCTACACTTGGGTCAAACGGTGGAGAAGGAAAGAACAGAAAGAAGGGGTGCAGGGGGACCTCTGGCTAAGAGACCTGGAATATCCCAGGTCAAAGCCAAGTTCTCACTTGAGTTAGACCAGAATTGGGCAATAAGATGTGGCATCAGGCTCCTACTGGGGAAGACAGGGCAATTTGTTCCCTCACCAGCCCCCAGATGGTTAAGGCTCCTGGGTAGACCAGGAGGCAGGGTGGGGACCTAGCAGGGGGCAGTCTCTGATAGTGGGGAGCAGTACCAGGGATGCAGTTCTGCTAGTCATTGGTAGATGAACCGGGCTTGCATTTTGTGCCCAGAAAATTCTCTTCATGGGATTCTGGAAGCTTGAGGCTCTCACTGTTTGGAGAAGTAATTGCAGCACTCATCTCTTGTTCTCCACCAGAAGCCAGGGGCTCCTGAGGGCCTCCCACCACTCTCCCTACCTCTGGCAGGCTGCCAGGAGTAGAACCCTGGACCCCCACTCCCCCACCCCCGTGTTCCCAGCACACATTCCACCTCCACTTTGGCTCACCCAGTTCTGACCATTTCCCTTTCTCACCATCCAGTTCAAGTCCCACCTCCTACACAAAGCCTTTCCTGAGGATCCCCTCCACAGCCAGCACCCACCAGACACTTAGCCTTCTATGTCTTCCCTCCACTCCCATCCCCTGGGAGGTAAGTGCTGTCACACCCTTTCACCAGATAAGGAAACTGATGCACCGAACAGTTAAGCAGCCACGCGGCTAAGCAAAAAGTGGGTTTGCTCCCAGGCAGTCTGGCTCTGCATCTGCACCGTGGCCACCAGGCCATGCTGCCTCTTGCAGCCACCACTGTCACTGGGCCTTGCACAAGGGGTGCTCCTTCTGTTTGGAGGGGCCCGTGTCCCCCTGCTGCATGGACTGCCCCTTTCAGTAAACAGCAGGGCTGGGCTGCCTTCTGTCCATCTGCCCCATCTCCAAGCCTCCCGGGGGATGTCAAAGGCATGTGGTTCCATGCGTGGCTGGAGACAGAAGAGAAGATGACTCACATGATGACGAGATGCCACTGCCAGATGCTGGAGTGGCCATTTTGTGTCCACAGAGTGTGCCCCTCCCACAGACCCTGTGCTGTGCCCACACTGGGCTCCATTCCTCGCCAACCACTTCCCCCCAAGAGCCTTGCTGAGAAATCATCACTGCCTGAGACCAAGGGAGGAGCAGATGAGTGTTGAAGCCAGGCAGGATGTTTCTGCCTTTGTCTTTAAAATAATCCTTCCGGGATCCTGCCAGTGTATACCCCCTGTCCTCGCCTGACTCTTCTGGTTTGGGAATCTGAGGGTTTTCTGAAGGGTTTCAATGTCTTTACACAGCCCTCACCAGCATGCAGGGGGAGGGGGCCAGGCCAACCCGGGCACCAGGGGGGTCACGCGTAAGTGTTCTGGGCCCACACGGTCCCTTCACGCTCCCTCCCCACTGGCCACACCCAGTGGGGCCTCCAAACTCGCTCTCTCCCTGACCCCTTCCTCCAGGAAGGGAAGGATGGGGGCTCCATCCCTCTTCCAGGCATGCGGTGAACATTTCCCGATCTGATGTCTGTGCTTTCTAACTCCCAAACAGCCCTGAAGGGTGTGTTGTGGGAGGTTTCTCTGGAATCACAAACCTCAACCCGGGCCCCATCTCCTCTACCCATTTTCCTGACTCACTGGGTAGAACATTCGAGAAGGACAAACCCCCTCTCTCATACATCTTTCTTGAATTATGGCCATTGAAGATGCATGTGGAATCATTTTAATGAAATGCAGTTTCATCACTTAAAAGTGCAATTTATTTATAAATCCATAGAATCAAACACAGAAAACTGAAACTGATATTGATTAATGAGTAGTCTATATGGGCTGTGACACTGACCAAGCCCCTCTCTCCTGAGTACAGCTCTGCTCTGTACCAGATGCTGAAGAAATTAAGAGGAATGGGGCAGTATCCTGCCCTTGAGGAAGGCAAGGCCCTACAATCCCATGAGCTCACCACTGGACCCCTGATCTTAGGGACACCAGAAAAAGTCAGCTAAAGGATTCCAGAAGGAACTGCTGAGTACACCTTAACTTTTGTCCAAGAGCATTCCCCTCCAAGAGTCCATTGACTCGCTGACAGAAGGTGCCCATGCCATGATTTGAGATCAACATGAGAGGAGCTATGTGCCTTTGGCAAGTTACTGAATGTCGCTGGGCATTCATTTCTTCTCTAAAATGACTGATAAGTGATCCTCTTCCAGTTGACGGTATTTTTTATTATCCTCACAGCAACTCCACAAAGCAGGAAGAGTATACATTACATGCCATTTTTAATTTTGGAAATGTAGAAAATGTAAGAAAGAACAAGTAACGTGACCTAAATCTTCTGGCTCCTTCTTCACTGTTCTTTCCAGGGTCTGGTTAGATGATCTCCAAAGTCTCTTTTAGTCTGAAAGTTCTCTGACTTAGATGGATTGGGGCAGGGCTGGGTAAGGACCCCCAGCATTGAAGGCTCCTGAAATGATGCTGGGGCTCAGAAGGGGCCAGGGTGGTCCCTGGGAGAGAGCAGCACCTCCAGTGAGACAGCTCCCAGAGTGAGCAACCCAGATGGGCTGCGTGCTCTGAGTTTTATGATGGCATAAATCAGACCTGCCCAATCTTGACCAAGGTTGAAATCTCTGTGCTGCACAGTAATTAGATTTTTTGAGAATGTTCCCCTCTGGTTTATTTATCCAAAGGTAATTACCACCAGCCAAGCTGGGAACAGAGGCTGCTTGCCTTCCCCAACTACACCTTTACTTAATGTGGTCCTGCTATGTAAGGGGCCAAGAGAGGTGGGAGGAGATGCAGGCTGCTTTCACTTTGAAGGAGAGAGGAATTCATTTTCATGGTGCCCCTGATTGGTGGAACTTCCAGGGGAGCAGACCAATGAGGGAGTTGACAGGTGCTGGGTTTCGCCCCTGAGGGTAAGGAGCCAAGAATTCAGGAACTTGGGCCCCAGATGATCCCAAAACAGCCTTCAGACCCATCCGTTCTCATCCACAAGATTGAAGGCAAGGAGGTGGGAGTTTGTAACCTGCCATTCTCAGGTCTGAGCTCTGAGCAGTCTTCACAGGAAGTCTGGGGTGCCCAGAGGGTCAGGAGGTGGCTGAGAATAGCATCAGACTGAGCCCCATGGGACATGTGAAAATGGCATCTGTAGCCCTGTTCCATTGACCCTGCCTCTCTCCTGTTTGGGCTCTGGGGCAGTAAGTATTTTGAGATTTCAGACATTGTAAGAAGCACTTAGATAAGTCATAGGTCACTGGGAACCAGCACTACAGGCTGCCAGCAGGAGTTGGCACCCATTAGCCACAACAATGGGTCTTCCCTGGGGCCCACCGTGGTTTGCTCTGACGAGGGGTCCTGGGCCTGTGAAAAAGGGAAATGAGGTCAGGGAAATAAGCAGGCAGAAGAGTGGAAGGGTAGGGAAATATCTAGCACTCTGTCTCTGGGTCACTGGCTGGAAGGGCGTTGTGGTCTTTGGGAAGGAAATGGGTGGAAGTGACAGCCTTTCTTTCTCCCTCATTGCTGATGGAAGCACATATTTACCCCAAGATCCAGCTCTCACCCTGCCCTGCCTGCTCCCCTCAGAGCCCAGTCAACAAGTTATCTGCCCATGACCTATACCCAAAAGCTGCAACTTTGCAGGTTCACCAAGATTTATGGACAACCACACAGGACACCAAGAGACCTCCTTCTTTGTTTTCTTTTTCTTTCTTTCATTCATCTTCTTTCTTCCTCCCTTTCTTCTTCTTTCTTTTTTCCCTTCTTTAATATTTTACTCTCTCATTCTTCTGCCTCCCTTCTCCTTCCTTTCCTTTTCTCTCTCTCTCCCATCCTTCTTTTACATTCCTTCTCATCCTCCTTCTTTTCCTCCTCTCTTCTCCATCCCCAAGGGAAACCCTGCCGCCCCTAGCATTTGCACCTGCCTTGCTTCTGAGCCTACCTGGTTTCAGATCTGTGAGTTTCTGCCTTCTCAGAACCAATGAGACAGGGGATGTGCAGAATGAGGGGAAAGAGCGGGAAAGGGTGCAGCCCTTTAATGGGGTCTGGGCATGCTGCAGTCCCACAGCCTCTCAGCTGCCTGAACACCTCTTGAAGGATCAGCCCAGAACTTGGAGCAGGGACAAGACAGAGGGTTCTCCCAGGCTGGCTATGCCATGTGCCTAAGGACTCCCTGAGCTCTCTTTTGCAAAGCTGAGTCCAAGGCACCAGGTTCAGAGTTCTGATTCTATAAGTCTGGGGTAAGAGTTCAGAATCTCCCTTTTCAAAGAGTAGACCAGGTGATATGAAGCTAGTGGTCTTTAAGGAATATTGGGCTAAGGAGATTAGATATTCTCAGGAAAACTGTGTGCAGTTAAGTGTGGCTCCACTTAAAGCTAAGGGCTGGGAAGTTTCAGCATAAGAGCTGGAGGGCAGGAGAAGCAGAAGGGTTCCTGGAGGTGGAGGGTTCCTGGAGGTGGAGGGCTTGAGCTTGAGTTCTGATGTTTGGGAGGGTTTGCATGGATTGTCAGAGTAGGAGGGATTACAGGCAAGAGCAAATTATGTGAGTCAGATACTTCAAATGACAAGCAATAAATTCAATGGATGAATGGGTGGATAGATATATGTATGTATGTATGGATGGATGACCTCAATTGGTCCCAAGAGACCACCAGGCTCTGCATTGCTTTGACATATTGGGTGTCCATGGTTTCAGTGGGGCTTCTGAGGAGTATGACGTTCCACAACCAGACCTCGCACTCACCCACTTGCCACCACCCTTAGCTGTCCTTCCACCTTCTAGAAGAGACCATATGAGGGAATGAAGGTTAAACTTAGTTACTTTCCTTTCTCTACCACATCTTAGGCCCAACACACAGAGGAGAGTTAAGTGACAGAGCTTCATTCTCTTGTATGAATCAATAATTGATTCGGTAACAAATCACTAATATTGCAATAGTGGTGTTGAATAAGGTAATGAATGTGTTCCATCCAGGGAGTGTCAGGTTGTGAAGATTCAGCTGAAATTATTCATAAATGTGCTACTTTTCCTCATCTCCAACTGCTGCTAGTTTAGCTCCTCTTTTTAATCTTCCCAACCTGTCACATCCAATGGTGGAAATCGTCAGGCTCCACATACAGCATAATATTAAGGGGAAACTGCCGAGGTATTATGTCAAATTTCAGTAGGTAATAGGAACAAAGTGCTTGCAGACCCTTTCCCACTTCTCTTGAAGTTTAAAAAATAAGACTTTTAAAAAGCATTCTGAGCAGGGTCCTTGCCCCATCACCAGGGAAGAAGACAACCCCACAGCAAGGATATGGGTTGTGGCTCTTATTTTGCCACAAACTTGCTGTGTGACTTTGAGCCAGACACTCAACCATCCTGGACAAAGATCCCTGTCTCTGAAATGGAGGCAATAGTTTCTCCCTGCCTTTATACTAGGGATAATGCGAGTACTGTAGAGGTGGACAGGAGTGGGGGTGCGGGGTGTATACTCTAGAACATTGCCAGGAGGTCATTATTTGCTCTACTCCTGCCCCCTGCTTGTTCACTGCACACCAGCTGAGTGAGGTGGGTCACTATTCTCCAAATATCCCTTTCATGTGCCCACCACTGGGAGGGCACTGCCCTGCCCTCTCACCCTCTTTGTTCCCTCTCCTTTCAGTCTTGCCCATCCACCCCTCCTGGCTCAGCTCACTGACCACTTCTGTCATGAAATTGTTCCCAATCCTGCCTGCCAGACACATTTTCCCTCCCTCCACTCCCTCTTCAGAGCACTCTGGCCCTTTCTTACAGTGCTTTTCTCTATATACCATCTTCCCTAGAAGTCTGTACCTGCCTCAAGAATGGAAGCCATTTTCTACATCTTTTCAGCTAGTAAGAAAGAAAGATGTATTTGTAGAGTGAATCCATTGGTAGATGGATGAATGGATAGATGGATGGATGGATGGATGGATGGATGGATGGATGGATGAATGGATGGATGAGTAGGAACTTGAAACTTGCATCATAAAGTTTGAAGTCACCACATCTCGAAGTTTATCTTTGCTGTGGGGAAGTATCAATTACCCATCACTGAATGTTCTTGGAAGAGGATGACAGTGATCAGACTATTTAGAAAGTGGAGATCGCAGTATCACAGCTGACAGGCCCTTCAGACGGGCCTTCTGGAGGCCTTGTTGTGGCCCCTCACCATGCAAGAGAGCTAGGATGCAGAAATTGGAGATACTTAGCTCCACTACAAAGCTGGTCAGAGGCAGGGCCAGATCTTGGGTTTGTTGATGTGGGTATGTGTGGGTGTCTGCAGGTATGTTCACCTATGTCAGGGAGCATTGTGAAAGTGAGGAGGTGGGGTGTCAGCTTTTGTCTTGGGGTTCTGCATTTTCAGTTTGTAATTAAGGCTGTGAAAGGGTATGTTGTGGATGTGTGGGGAAACTTATATTTGACTGGAATGCATTCACATCGAAAGACTGGTGACAGGTGGACACAAATGAGGAAACAAAACTATCTTTACTCCTAATCCTCCATGCCCCTCCACTCCTATGGCATCTGATCTGGACATTCCCCCATTTGCAGTCCTTCTTCACTCTGGGCCCCCAATTCATATTGTCCACATGGACTAGGTATGGGAATGTTCTTATCCAACCGAGGTTGTCAGGGCCTTTCAGTTTTCTAGGTCTGGCTTGAGTGTCACAGGTTCTGACACAGATTCTGACCTAGTTGACCAACTCATGTTTCCAAAGCAAAGAGAACAGAGTAGGATAGAAAAAGTGACATATATGTATCTGTCCATCCATCCATCCCTCCATAAGAATTCCGTGAGAACCCAGCCCTGGAGTGAGGGCTATGGAAGTGATGGCAAGAAGAAATATGCTGCCCCTGCCCCGTGGAAGTTTCCACTCTGATTAGGATGATAAAATGTGTGTCTCAGTGAACTCCAGCCTGGCCCCTCTGTAGACTCCAGCACCCCTCGATGTTCCCAGACAGCACTAGACACTGCAGTTTATAACCATGACATTAACAATCTCCCCCACCCAGTTGTAAGTTCTGTGAAAGAAGCCTTCATATCTGTCTTGTCTGACAATGGACCCTCAGCACACAACACATAGTAGGTGTTCAATAAATCCTGCATGAACTTGTATGGAATTTAATTGAAATCCTGAAAACAGACTCAATGGCTGCATATGGTTTTGCTCTTCTTATTCCCCAGCACCTGGATGGCAGTGGTGCATATGGTTGACCAGTAGTATGGGAATAAATGACTGAATGAATGAGTAAGCAAATTAAAGAAAACTAATGCACAGCAGAGAAGGGGGTACTGAGTAGTCAGAACATGTTTCATGGAGGAGGTGGATAGAAGAAGTTACTCTCATGTTGTGCAGATTCTGGATCCTACAGTTACCCACATAAAACAGTGAATGCAGGGTAATTCCTGAGCCGAGCTTCTGGGGAGAGAGAAGCATGATTACCATCACTGAACTAGCCATTGGAAGGTCAGTCTAGGCTGTTCCCCTATCCAACCCAGCCTCAAATCCTCCTGTCTCCAGCTTTCCATATCTATAAGCTGCTGAACTCTGACCCTGGGAGAACTATGTCTGGGTGTTTGTTCCTCTCTGGGGTTTCAAAGGTCTTTGACTTGGCAGTAAGCTCTGTAGGATTTTTGGAAACTTAAATGTCTAAAATGTCCATCAATACCTAAAGGTCTTCACCCACTGAAGAGGTTGGACTAAGAAAGAGGGAGAAGTGGAGACCCTTCTGGACAGGGCCTCCCAGGAATAGTTTGGCAAAAGCTAGGCTTCCATTCTCCCCCTTCTTGTCACACACACATACACACTCACCCACAAATACAAGACAAGTTATTGGGGACCAGGAACCATTGAGTAACATGGTAGGTATCAGGTTCTCTCAGGCTCACACAGCCTCACAAATGCAGTCACATGCAACACAAACACACACAGACCTCACACACATACAGATAGTCTTTCCCTTGCTTCTGGACTTCTGAACTCAAAATAAATTTCAAGACTCTTCCCTTAAATTCAGGCCACTTGTTTTCTACCCCTGGGAAAACAGCACATTTCCATCACTGTGGAAGTAATGGAAGTCAGAACTCCAGGAGCAAAGGAGTAGCACTCCTGCAAGTCAGCTGAAAAGACCCCTGGGTGGGGATTTCACAACCACAAGTCCACCTCTGTTGGCTTTGTATCTGCACCCATAAGAGGGTGTGCACCCTAACTTATGCACAACCTGATTCACTCAGTTATGTAAACACAGTGCATTCAAATGCAATTGCTGGGCACACACCTAGCCTTAATACAGCCCATTTGTGGCCACATACATATGCTCATGCCAAAGCTGTATATGGATCTGTGTGCAAGGACATGGCTTCTCCAAGCACTCACATGTACAGACGCAAGCTGGCACACACATGTCATAAGCACACAGGTATGGTGTCAGGTTCCATGGGTTTGTCAGCCTGAGGTCCTGGCAGCACAGTCCTGGGTAGGCCAGAATGCAGGGACTGCCCACATTTCCTTCCAGTTCCAAATCTTCATGTGCTCAGGAACAGAGACCTGGGTCTCTGGCCCTTTAAACATCCATTTAAAGTCTCATCTCTCAAATAATTCAACAGAAGCATCAGCCAAAAGTTCACACTCTCCTTCCCCTGTCTTCAAGAGCAGAAGAAGAAAAGAGACAGGGGAGAGTAGATTAATTGGACCTGGAACACCAGCCAGGAACTGTGTAAGCCTGGGCTGCCAGAGAGGCAAGGGTGAGGGTAAGGGTGGGGGTCCATGGCTCCCTTCTCTTATCTCCTCTCCCTGTCCTTTACAAATCACCCTCTCCCGAAGACCTCATGCATATCTGTGAGAGGAGAGGCCACCAGTCTGTCCAGCCAAGACTTGAAAACAGCCTTGAGGAGCTGTCTCTGCCTCCACCCTTCTCCGTGGCCTCTTTCATCCCCAATATCAACAGCTGACCAACATCTCCAAGAGAGAACAGCTCTTAGATTGGGTCTGAGCACATGGCCCAGTATGTGTATTCCTGGAGCCTTTTCAATGGTCACTTTGTAGAGTAGATTCTTTCCTGGCTGCCAAGAAGGAGCCGGGATCAGAAGTTGGTTAGGTCTGGACAAGACAGAGCAAGAAAACTATCCATAAACCAAGTCACACCACCTGTGACAGGTCTTGGTGTAGACCATGAGTTCCTGTTGCCTCTGTCCCCCTCCCCGTCACACACTACAGCTTCCATCTCCCTTCTCCCTGTCATGAACTCTGAACTGCCCCAGGGCTTGGAGTCTGAAGGCTGGGAAGGCCACCACAGATGCCAGCTGGCCACCTGCCACAGGCCAGGGCATGAAAAGTACGGGAGGATGGATTTCAGCTCTGTGCACGGAGCTTGCTCCACAAGGGGTGTCCCACAGTACAGGAGGCCTCCTGTGCAGGAAGCATTTGCCCACATTCTGGAAGCATCTCCAAAGACACTCTTGGTGTCCCCTAAGTTTCCTCCCAACTCTAATGCTCTGTGAACGGCTGGCAGGGCCCATTTGGCCCCTCCGTGGGAATCAGTGTGTCCCATCCAGAGGGCAGCCTCCCCACTTCCTGCCCCCTGGCTCCCTATTCTTAAGGAAGCCTTCTGGCCAACCCAGAGCAATCAGCCAGGGACAGGAGGTAGGACCCATGCCAGGTTTTGGTCCAGTCATCTCTGAGAGCCAATGGGAAAATGTTTATCCATGTGGCAAATCAAACTACCGAGGGAGGCATGTTTGGCTGGTATGTGATGTATGCAGGCAAGCCCTGAGTTCCTTCTGCATGGCAGCCCACCCTACCAAGTCGCTACTTGCATTCCTTTAGTCAGGCCCCATGCCCATGCAGCAAGGGGTCCCCGCACAGCACGGAGCTGTAACCCTGGGGGTACAGCCACCACGGCACCCCAGCACCTCTCTCCTGGCCCTCCACCACAGCCCCGCTGGGTCACTCAACTCAGGTTGCTCCAGGGGAGAGACCAGGACATCCCCCTCTGTGAGGCCCAGGGATGATGGGGTGGGGTGGGGGAACAAGAAACTCCACACATCTCCGGGTGCAGGAGGCAGTGGGGGGTGCTATGTTGGGAAGAGCCAAGCTGTGTGACTGGCCCGCCAGGGCCAGGACTGACCCACAGGGGTGCAAGGGTTCAGCAGGGTGAGTCTGGGCCTGCATCAGACTCAGGGCTGGGTGGAAGCCTTTGGGCAGGGGCATGGGGGCCTTGGACCACAGTCTCCTCCCCCACTAAGTGGGAAGAATGAGGTCCACATTGTGAGGTGTTGAGACTGTAGCATTCATCACTTGACATGGTGCCCAGTGCATCCCTGAAACTCAGTGAAGAGTAGGAACAAAAGTTCCGACAAGGCCAAGGGGAGGGGGCTGGGTCCCCTGAACTCTGCCTCCACATCCAGCAATCGGGAAAATTCACAAAGTGGCATTCCCCAAAGGAGCAGTGCGATGAAGCCTCCGAATCTATCAAAACCTACATGACTCTCCAAGCTTCCTCCTCTTACCCGCTCCCCTAAACCCACCAACTTGATTTTTCCTGCATGATTTTTAAAATCATGGCCCCTTGTCCAACACTTTGGGAAGGTGAGTGATGGCTCAGATTCCTCCTGAGAGAAATACAGAGGCCTTGGCCCAGGTAGGAAGCTTCCTGAAGGAAGAACACCCTGCAAACGATTCCTATCATGGACATGGACCGGGAGACATGCTCATGAACAGCCTGCTTACTATTAAGAAGAAAGAGCTGCCTTCTCCTTGAGCCCATTTGTCCAAGAGCAGAAGACCCTGATGTGGGAGGAAAGGAGCAAAGTGGGGAGGTGGGAGGGTGGATGGAAGGGATGTCCCAGAGAGCAGGGTTTTTGCCTGCTTCCTGCCTTTCAGCCACACCACAACCACCTCCCTTGCTGATATTCCATTCAGGCCAAATTTCAGCACACATGGGGATATCAGTTTAAGCAGTCCCTTAAAAAAAATCCTTTCCTTTCAAATCAATGTTAAAATATTCTGTGGTACAGAGCCATTTGATTAAAAAAGGGAAAAGGTTGCTTGAAATATGCCCCCAAAATTGAGCTAATGGGAATCTCATTCATTATTTAATCTCTTGCTTATCAGAACAAGACCAAAATGAAATCTAATATGGCATGTGCATGGTGTTGTCCTGGAGAGCTGACAGAAGGCAGAAGGCAGGAACAGGGGGAGGGTGAGAGGAGGGAGACTCGCCATGTCCTTTAATACCTTAAACCAGGCGGTAGACTCTGAACCAGATTGATCAAGTAGTGGGCCTGCAAATCCCTATAAATGTTGGCATGTTCATGTGCACACATTTGTCAGGTGTCCGTTCTCGTGCATTACACTGTGATTCATAAGCTGCCCCACCACCAGACTTTAATTAAATACAAATAAAATGTGTCTTTTCCAACAGCAGCCACAAGGTAATGGGAAAGTGGAAGGGCCAGACAGGCTCTGTGCCTTGCTCACTTCTGCTGTGCTGGCAAAATCTCCTGCTTTGTTTTAAAAAGGGCCTAGCAGAAATTGCAACATAGGCCCCACAGCTTCCTCCATGGCATGATGCTGAGGGTGGACATCCTCTGAGTTCCCCACATTGCCCAGCTTCACGTATGCTGGTATCTTTCATCTCCACAGCAATTCTGAAAGCAGCATCATCATCCCCACTTTGCAAGTGAGAAAACTGAGGCACAGTATTGTAAGGAGACAGAAAAGGTCCAAAGACTAGTAGGTGACAGAGCCATCCAGCTTTAGATTATTTTCCCTAAATACTCCATTCCCACTAAGGTCCTATCAAAGTTGAGGCCTGACATCCACCTTTAGATGGAGGATGGATGCATGGATAGATGGATGGATGGATGGATGGATGGATGGATGGATGGATAGATGGATGGATGATGGATGATGGATGGATGGATAGATGGATGGATACATGGATGGATGGATGGGTGGATGGATGCAGAACTCCCTGATTTTCATTTTGTTCAGATTGGTACCCTTCACTGCACCCTCCAATCCCTGACTCACTCCACCCTCATCTAATACTTTTCCTGAACCCTCCTTCAAGGCCCACATTCTACCTTCCTTAATCAGCCTGCATTCCTGAGCAGGTGCTCAGCACATTCAGTCATGTGCTGAGCACCTGCTCAATACAAGGCCTGCAGGGTCCTGTACCTCCAAGTGTAACATGAGTGGGTTTTCCTGTTCATCAGCCTTGACCCAAGATGGAGCATCCAAAGGAAGATTTTCTTCTTTCAATGTGCTTTTGGCCTTGGTGACAAATGGGCCAGATATGTTGAGAGTAAACAGTTTCCCAGGAAGCAGCCACTTTCCAAATTGTCCATCTGTGGATTATTATCATTGGATTGTTGATGGCCCCATCCCCATCAGGTTCTCCTGTTGCCCAGCAATCCATGCCCCTCTTCCTCCCACCCATATCAGGCCCTAGTACTTAGTGATCAACCAAGTGCTTAGGGCCTATATGTGGAAGGCAAGGGTTAAAGTCCAGGGCTGTTCCCACTGTTAATGGATATTTTTACTGTGCTGTTTAGGTGGGCTTATGCTGGGGTGTCTTCCTTCCCTCTCCTGAAACCTGCCAACCAAACCCTGACTGGGTAGCAGTAGAGGCATGCATGGGGGGATGGAATGGGCATTTTCAAATCTGCTCACTTTTTCCCCTTCTTCAGTGGCACCAGGGACTGCTTTCCTTTACATCTGTCTTCTTTGAAATTCAGTTGGAGTTGTAGATGAGCTTAAAAAAAAGAAAAACAAAAACAAAAACAGCAGAGTACCAAAACAACTCAGCAAGGCTATTTCTCCTGCAAACCTGTGTCTTATATCCTCTCTCAGGAAAAGATTTATAGCAAGTTTTTATTAAAAAAGAGAGAGAGAGCTGCAGATAATCAGATCTGAGACAGAAATGGGAGCATGGGGATGTTGTGTGTGTAAGTTATTTTAAAATATATGTTAGGTGCATGATTGATTTTTCCACTCCCAGCTGGAGGGGGAGCAGACCAGTTCCCCCATCCCCGACCCCCAGTCTGACGTGATGGAAGTGATGTGTGAGGGGGAAGGACAGCTACTGATGGGGGCACTGAGGAAGGCAGGAAACTTCCGGGGTTAGTATTTGGTGGCTCCGCACACATGTACCCTCACCTCGGGGTCCCTCAACACGTGCCGCCCACCACCCTCTTCTCTCCACAAGTGGAGGACAAGGCTTCTCCCTTCCTTTTAGTAGTAAGGACACAGCCACAGGGTCTTAAAATGGGAAGAAATCTTAGGTACCCCACCCCCAGTGTCACCCTCTCAGCCCCATTGCACAGATGGAGGAAGGCTCACCCTGTGTTTCGGAACACAGAGCTGGGCCACTCCGGCCATGGCCATCGGACCACCCCCCCTCACCTAGTGCTTGGAGCTTCCAGGGTCTGCTCCTCACCCAGACAGAGTCCCCTCCGGACAAGGGAAAGGCAGGAATTGGTGCGGGTGCCACAGGGAAAGGGCTCGGACCTGTCCCCAAGTGGGGGTCAGGGTGGTGTTTGTGGTGTGGGTTCCCAGCCCGACGGCTGAGCAGGCCTTGTGTGTGGAGATGGGACTAGGCGAGGGGGTGCCCGGGAGATGCGCTGACCACTATGAGATGGCTCTGCCTGAGGGAACTTCCCGCAGGCCAGGAGGCCCAACCCCACAGGCCCTGCAGGCAGCACTGTGAGACATGGAGACTTCAAGTTAAGATGACAGGATGGAAGAGGTATGGTGTGGTCTGGAAGGACTAGCTGGAGGAAGCAGGGATGTGGTGCTGGGGAGTCGAGGCCCACCTTCAGATATGAGTCCAACCCAGGCAGGGAAGGAGTGGCCTTCAGGCGGAAGACAGGGGGCAGGAGAAGGGGGGACCAGCCAGGTCTTCCAAGGAGGGTTAATTTGGTGGGATGAATAGAAAGGACATTTCAGAGGATGGGACAGAGTGAATGAAAGTGGTGAGGCAAGAAAAAGCACACCGCAAAGGAAGGGCAATGCTTACCCCCAAATCCAGCATTCTGCCGGCCTGTCAGTTACCAGGCAAGACTAACAGGGAAGACCCTAAAAAGGCAGGGCTTTTTTGGGTACCTCAGACCACACTGGTAAGACAGCTGATATCCTCAGCTGCCTTGGCTGTAGGTATATATACATACCTCTGTCCCAGGGCTCTGACCCTTTTTGGGACCCCTCTGAGTCCTCTGTGGCTGAACTCCCTGAGACCCAGCAGATGACCTGTGGGGTGAGAGCCTGGGGCAGGGTGGGCCAGGCTGAGGTGGTTTATGTCCCCCTAGGTATAACCAGGTGTGAGCAGCTTCAGGGGGCCTGACATCCTGCTCTCCATGTTTCCATCCTTCCCCAACCATCATCCCATGTCCTCATCAGGGAGTAAAAAATCTCAAACAAAAGCCTAAATGAGTCCCAAGGTGCCCTGCCTCAAGGACCCCAGGATAAGTTCTTTGAGAAAGGACAGCCTCCTCCTCTGTGGCATGTAACCAGGAAAGCAGAGAAACCTCTGGCACCAGGGCAGAGACGTTCTTCATTGCTGTGGGCCCGTGTATTGGCCATGAGCTGAGCTGGAGCTTGGGTCGCGGCCTTGCCCTCTGGAAGTTGTGGACAGTTTATCCACAAAGTGGAGTTGGTGACACCTGCTCATGGGGTTTTTTGAGGAATAAATGAGATGAGGCATGTGGAGACATGGCCCCAGCCTGGGAGGAAATAAGGAATCAGAGGATAGCGATCAGGGGACAGTGGTCACTCAGGGGGAATGGCTGCCTCCGAAGGGCTCTGCCTCCTGGACAGACCACACGGCAGGGGAAGACCAGCCACTGGCACCTAGAGGTGAAGTGGAGGGGAATGTGCCTCTGGGGCCAGGAAGTGAGAGCTGGTACCACATTTAGGGGAGGGGACATGCTAGGACCCTCTCAGGGAATGGGTGGTATGGCCTGTTGCTTAAGAGCAGCTTTGGCCCAGGAGGTCCATGTGTTTCTGTGGTCTGTCTGTCTGTCTCTCACACACTCAACTGCACATGTTCTATCATGCATCACTGGAATCTGAGCTTTAGAAATGCAGATGTGCCACTCGGGTTCCTGCCAGGCAGGGCACACACCAACACATGCCCCCCACTTGCACCGGCACACCTGGTCACAGCCCTGTCCCTCAGCCCTGTGCCCAGAGTGCTGGGCATGCATCCAGGCTACCCTCTGCACCATACACACCTGAGACCCCACCGTCCCATGGTCAGTGTCCTGCACTTGGGTGATCTGTCCCGGTGTTGTGGACCTTGTGAGCCTGGGAGGGGCAGCAACAAACAGCAGGAGAGGGGGTGGACTCGGTCTTCAGGAAGGTGACTCCTGTGTGTTACTTTTAAACATTTCTCTCATTTACTAAATGAGGCTTTCTCTCTGGCTCCCTTTAAAGCGGCAGTTCCTCTCTCCTCCAGGAGCAGGAGCAGGGAAGGCAGTGGTCTGGCAGATGCTTTAGAAATTATGGGTGAAATTTGCTGACTCAGGCCCAAATTATTTGCTGTCCTGGGACTGTATTTAGTTCAATAAGCACTGTCAGCTTGCTCACCCCCTCTCCTCTCCTCCCTAACTCTCCTCTTTCTTTCCCTTCTGCCTTTCCTGCCCTCCTCTTCCCTCTCTCTATCTCAACCTAAGCACTGTCTTAGCTACCCCTCCTTCCACTTCCTCTCCAGTGGGCCTCTCTGCCCCCTTCCCTCTGTCTCTGCCCTCTCTGCCTCTCTCTCTCTCCTGGAGCTGGCCAGCTTGTCCCATGAGGGAAGATGCCCTCCACACAGAGCCAGGAGAGGTGTGTGGGGGTGTGTGGGAACTTTGGGACTGAGGACCAGAGCCTGATGGACGCTGCATGCTCAGAGAGGGCAGAGTGCTGCCATGGGTGGAAGAGCCCCAGAGGTCTCCATGGAAGAGGAAGGCTTGAGTTGGGCCTGGAGAGAACATGCTAGGTGGGGGAAGGGTGCAAGGCTGCCCAGAAGAGAAGGAACAGTTGTGGCCAGAGAGGGTGGAAAAACTGGATGTGGGTGATGTAAGGGAAGGGGGAACACCATTTGTGTATTAGAAGTTCCCTCTGACTTCAGCTTTATTTATGTTTTTGTTTATTTACTGTCTCTTCTCCTTGTCTTTTACCTGCCAAATCCCTTACTCTTTGTTAAGAAAAAGAATGACAAAGAACTTCTGTCCCTACTCCATCCCCCACCTGCCAAATACATGCTATC
The DNA here is from genome assembly GCF_023851605.1 of Tamandua tetradactyla. NCBI lineage: Eukaryota > Metazoa > Chordata > Mammalia > Pilosa > Myrmecophagidae > Tamandua > Tamandua tetradactyla. Next base: position 337,857 of record NW_027518404.1, on the reverse strand, counting down.
TGCCCCCTCCAAGCTAGAAAGATTGAGGAGGTGGCTCCCACTCAGAATGCAAGAAGAGAAGGACAGGGTAGAGAATGGGGCAGCTACATGGAGGACTCGCCTGATCCTGAACCCCTGGAAGGGTGGTTCTCTCAAGGTGGGGAGCTGGGCACATATCATAAGCAGGCACAATGGAGGATTGAAAGGTTGAAGTAAGCCTCCTTGGGGCCCAAATGCCTCTTCTCCCACATGGGCAACCTTAAAAGTGGATGGTAATTAAACTTGAATGCAAATTAAAATGTTTCAAACCAAACACTTTAAGACTCCCCTGGCAGCATTCTTGCTCATTCCCAACAAATAATTTGTTCCACAGTCTTTTCAACAGAAGAAGACGCTGGACCCTCCATGTGGTTCTGGAAATAAAAGTGAAAGGACGTCCATAGAAAAGGATTCCAGATGTCTGGGAACTGGATGGAGGAACCACAGCCCATAGTAGTGCAGTGATTGCTGGTGATGTACTCAGAGTCAGGTTTTAAGGCCTGACACAAGCCATGGCCAGGATCCTTAGGGTTCACTGTGGGCCCAGAGTCTAGCTGCCTGATGGCTTGAAGAAAGACACCCTCATCTCCTCCCTGGGCTGGGTCACAACCCTGGAGACAAGGGGCTGGCCTGTTGAGAGTGCAGTTGAGTGGGAAGTTACAGGGCCCAGTTGCCATCTTCCCAGCTGGCCACCATCCATAGACATTGCAGAGGCTGAGGGGCACTGAAAACCCGGGTAAATTTGGAGGCTAGAGCAAGGATACTTGATTGTTTCCTTCTTCTCCTTACTCAACTGCAAGCACTTTAAAGGCAGACTGCTTTCTGGACCATGGCTGGTGCCTGGGGACCCCCGAATCCTAGTGTGGGGGTTAGGAGCACTGCCTGAGCTTGGTTCTGAGGCTCACCAGCCCAGCGATCTTGGGCAAGTGCCTGAATATTCTCTATCCTGGTTTCATTGCCTAGAGAACTGGCTCAGAGGGCCATTGTCACAACTAGATGCATTAATACATGGACGGCACTCAGTAAACATGAGTTAACATTAAACCAGAAGACAGGCCCAGATTACACTCTGAAAGGTGCCTTCCTGGGTCCTCACTTTGCAAATATAGAGCTGGCTTTCTCTTCCATGAGAATTTCTCTTCTATGTCTGCTCTGCCTGAAGACTCCAGGATGAGGCCATTATACCATAGGTGCTTGTAGCCCATCACATACCAAGCTCCCAGACACAGCCAGCTCCACGAAAGTTTTCGCCAGCTGGCCTTGTTGTTAAATTTAAATAATGTCCTGGTGGGAGAAAGAAAGTTGCAATGAACATCTTCTTTATTTCCACCACTTTTTTTCTGGGGTCCAGAATGGCCCTCAGGAATATCCCCAGCACCCCAGCTAGTAGAGGCCCCAATCAAGTCTTCCACCACACCCAACCAGAAGCAACTGAGCAAGACTCCTCATTTCCTACCCTGTGCCTGCAGTCAGCACCAGGGACCCCAGCCAGGCCCAACGCTGCATCAGGAAGGCCCAGGACCTGCTGGGATCAATCTGTTCTAAGAGTGAAACATAAATCAGCCACCCTCAGCCCTGACATTTGCCAGAACCAAATTCATGAGCCTCTGATAAATAATTCAGGCTTCTCCATCTGTGGAAAAGTTGGATTTGGCCTAATTTCTTTCATAAACAAAGAGCATCATCTTTTCAGAACACTGAAATAGACACCAATCAAATTTAAAAACAAAATATGTCCCAATAAGCCTCATCCATTCAGGGTCTGAGATCATTAAATCTCAGGTTGTCTCTAAAAATCTGGATGAACAGGGTGGACTGAGACCATGAGGTCTGATTTGAGAAAATGAGGCTGGGAGGTTGGTTCTGTAAAAGCAGAGAATGTATTTTAAGTGCTTTGCTTGATACATTGCTTGATTTTGTCCCTGAAATTTTTTGTTCCATGTCTAAACGTAAGTCTGAAGGCTTTCATAGCTTTAATTAAAGAAAATAGTGAATGCTTGGTGTTGGAGTTCTGTTTGGGGTGATTGAAAAGTTTTGGTAAAGGAAGCTGATGAAGCCAGCACAACATCTTGTGTATGATTAATCCCACTGAGTTGTATGCTGGCGAGTGGTTGAGATGGGAATGTTTAAATTGTATGTGTGTTTCAACAATTAAAAAAGGTGAAACTAAATAAACAGTGACAAATGAAATACATCATCCTGGATAGGATATAACAAAATATTATGCAACCAAGTTTATGAGAATATCAATAATGAAACTAGATTGCTTGTTCTGGGAATCTTTATATTTTGATATTTATATGGTTTTTCAGTTCTAAGAACATCAGCAAAGTCTTACATGAAGAGATATGATATGGTCTTACCTTTGTTCAGTGATAAAAACATTTTTCTTTGAATGTATAGTCTCAGCACAAATATTTCAACTTGAATAGAATACACTAATATTGGGAGATTACACGTTCTCTTAGAAATGAAGATTAGTTGATCTCCGTCCTGTACACATCCTCTAGAGCATTTCTTTAGGCACATCAAAATCCATGAAGCATGAGCCCTCTGGGAATAGATATGAAACTTGATTTTGAGACTTTCAAAAGGAATTAAATAAAACATTGTTTTGCCTGATTGTATCTGCATGATTATTAGAATCAATGGTAAAAATCAAGTTGAAGGCATGCTTTGATACGATGTATGCTCACTCTCATCTGAATTAATAAAGGCATGTCTTTCAGATTATAGGATTGATGACACTATCAAATGCATTAAAAGTGAGTCTTCCTTGAAACTGGTACTTTCTCTAGAGTGAAAATGAATCTCTGAGCACTGGAATGTGGTGAAAATAGAGTTCATATATTTTGGTTTCCTTGAATGTTTTGATGGTATGAGTCTGTTAAGTAAGGAAGAGAATTGTAACCACAAGAGGCTGTCCTTATTTATTTTTTCAATAATTTGTTAATCTAAATGTAATTGTTGGACTTGACTGGAGGCATTTAAGCCCAGGCCAACCTGGTAAGGTTATGGTGGATATAGAGTTTCTTTGGATTCATAATTCATTTCCAAAGGGAGGTTTAAAGTCTTTCAGGGAGGATTTTTATGAAGTTAGACCAGAAGGAGGCACAGAAAAATTTTGTAAGTGACCCAAAAGAAAGGAGATCTGTTTAGACCTGGTTCAACATCTTATTCATTTTTTGTGTGGAGTCATGGGCATAGCAGGTGACTGGAATCCCCTTCTTTAGGAGACAGATACAGTGAATACTCAGAAGGACTTGAGAAATTTTGTTTGCATTAAGTATTTGTTGAAATAAGTAAGTGTGGATTATGCTGGACAGTAAGCATCAGATGAAATAGAGCCTGGAGTTTGGGTGCTTTATTCAATTCTATGAATATGCCCATGTGGTAGGAGAATCTGAGCCTAGGACATAATTGTGTGAACAAACTATATGAAAAGATTTAAACAATTGATTGGGGACTCTGATTAATATAATGAGAGGAGGCATTCTAAGTAAAACCTAGGTGTAAGCCTTTAAGGGATTTAAACTGGGGAGACAGGAAGAAAAAATTCACACTCTGGCCATGTCTTCTTCTAGCCCTGCAACTTTTAAGATTACCAAATATTTATGACCCTCTATTAATTCCATTTGTTAAACAGATTTAATCAGTAAGTATACTTTGAGTATTAAATAAATGAAAATCTCCAAACACATTTAATGCAACCATTCATTCTTTATCTTGACTAAGGTATAATCAGTTGTTAATCTTATTTCTGTTTCTGAAAATACCATCATTTGCCACAAAATTATTATGTATCTTTTAACAGTGTCTTATGGGAGAATTTACAGTATAGAAGACCTTTCATTTTTATAAATTATGAAATGCCAGGGTATAATAGCTGAGAATGATTAGTACAGGATAAGAATTCAGCCTCCACTTTATTAAATATCAGATAGAGAGAATAGATTTTCTCCCAAATCATTCATTCTACATTATATGAGTTTCCTAATCCTATTGAAATATTGATACATTAAGACTCAGGTATTTTTGCTATCTTTTGACACAGAGGATTTTCAGGAACATATTTTCATAGTAGGAGACAATTTTCCCTCTAAATAGACCAAGTCCTTGAATTTCTCACCCCATGAAAAATGCATTCTTAAATTTCTTGGTGACTAACCAATTCCAGTGGGATGAGATAGAAAACTCAGGGTTGAGTGAGTGATATTGTTAGATATCTCATGTGGAATAACCGACATGATTTAGGGTAAATATATTCAGAAAGGCAAGTTTAAGGTAAAGTTAGAAGGATGTGAGAGTCCACAGGACTGTGATGGATGTATCATAAGCCAGAAATAGTTATATTTGAGAAATTCTAGAGTGATTTCTCCTGAGGGGAAGACCCAATATTTTGATATCAGGGAGGAATTGGAAATCTCTGGAAACCATTTGCCAATGGATACATAAAATACAAAGATTTTCTCATTCTTTTCTGAACAATGAAGGTATTCATATCATCTTATCCAGAGTAGCCAAGACCTTCTTACTCTTGATCTGGCAAGACATGGTTCCCCCACTTCTTCTCTTAGAGCACACTCCCCATTTCTGTTGATTGGACCTGGGTTACTACCAGATGAAGGGTTGGGAATCAAGAGAGTTGGGTCTGGCAATTTAAGACAAGGCAAGAATATCATCATTTCTTTCTCTTTTCTCAATGTGCTCACTGGTACTTATCTGGTTGTGAATGAAAACCTGAGGAAGACAGTTGTCAGCTGACCTATGGACAATGAAGCCATTGGGGAGTAGGAATTATCCCTACTGAAATAACCTAGGTATTGTCAGCAGATGTGCATGGACATTCTAAGCTCATTTAGGAAATATGCAAGGATCCAAGTGCTAGTTAAGTTTATTCAGGCTTCTGGGATGGTGATGGTCCATCGAAATTAATCTCCTTTCCAACACGAATTTGCTTTGTACTCCTTAAGGTTATGTATTCATTGGAAAGCTGAGAAAATCTCTCTCTTTGTCATTATTGGCAAAATATTGCATTCACTGATCCTGCTAATGTCTACAAGTGGCTTAGCCATGCAGTGAACATAGGTGAGAGAGATGAGTAATAGCAGAATTTTACAGTCAGTAGGGAGACTGGTGTTGAGTAGGTGAGTTCAATCAACACACTGTTATAGGTGCTTGGATGAGGGCTGTGCATTGTTGTGAGGAACAAAACTGAGGGTTAGTTAATAGAAGGAAAAGAAGATCATCTATTTTCCCAAATTTTAATTTCTTAGAATATTGATATATATTTGCACCATTTCAAAGCTTTAAAAAAGATAACTAAAATTATCCTTTTCCTAACATCCTCATTTCCCATTTTCCCTTTCTGTAAATAATCTATATTCAATTTTTCTAAGTGAAATGAAAATAACTTTATTTTTAAATTTTGCCTTACATTTGGGAGGAGCATATTGGATAAAATTAATGGTCCTGTGAAATTTTTTGAAGAATTGGTCATATCAGAGTGGGAAAAAGGCTTATTTGTACTCTCGAGCATATAATAGGAGGTGAAGATACAGGAGGGACAATGAGTAAGTGCACTTGAAGATCCCAAGGAAAGTTGAGATGGGAAGGTCTCATATTCACAGAATATCAGTCTAAGACCATCATTCAGTACAGCACTTTCAGGAGACTATGATGTGAGCTGCTGAACTATCTGTACTTGTACGTTGTGATTAACACCTGAGTTATGGGGAGTTGAGTGAGGCGGCATGTACTCATTCCATTCTGTCCATGATACCTGTTTAGTACTTCAAACCACTGGACTATGTTACAAGATTTTCTGCAATCCTACTGAATAATATACACATGCATTATGATCAGATAGGAAGTATTTTACATACAGCTCATTGGTCTTTCAGAATATGTACAGGCTGTAAAATGATATCAAAGATGAGGGGAAACTGAGGTCATCTTGGGGAATAATCTAATGAGAGTTAAAATATAATAGGGGTGTATCATGTATATTGTCCACCTTAGAATGAGTGTAAGTTTACTTGAAATTGTTGGAAAAGAGTGTTTTGGTTATGAATGCTTAAGTGCAGATTGTATATCATTATCTGAAAGTGATGACTACTAGTGTATTAGGAAATTTCCAGGTTATATTATGTCACATGCCTTGGGTTCTTCTTTATTTTTCAGTGTTTTTTTCTTGTATAGTAGAACATGTACAAAGCAAAGAAATAGAAAAGCAATAGTTTTCAAGGTATTCTTCAATAAGTAGTTACAGGATAGATCCCAGAGTTTGTCATGGGCTACCATATGATCCTCTCATATATTTCCTTCTAACTGCCACAGAATATAAGAGGCTAGAAGGCTTAAATACTTTTTTAACATCACAATAGAATTTTTTCTTTTTTGTGTGAAAAATAACATATATATATATACATATATATATATATATATATACATACACAACAAAGCTATAAATTTCCAAGCACAGCACCACAAGTAGTCGTAGAACATATTTCAGAATTTGACGTATGTTACAATTCCACAATTTTAGGTTTAACTTCTAGCACACTAAAATACTGAAGACTAAAAGAGATATCAATTTAGTGATTCAGCATTAATATTCATTGTTAATCCTATCTTCTCTGTATGACTCCACCCTCACTTTTGATCATTCCATCTCTCTCTTTAGGGGTGTTTGGGCTATGGCCATTCTAAATTTTTCATAGTTGAAAAGTCCACCACTAATATTGAGTAGGGAGATGGAACTATCTGATGTTCTGGAGTGGCTGGGCTAGATTTCAGGACTTATCTGGACCAGGGACACATCTGGAGGTTGTAGGATCCTAGAAAGTTACTCTAGTGCCTGGAACCTTTGTGGCATCTTATACATTGCCCTATGGGTGCTTTAGGATTGGCTGGAATGGTCCTGGTTGGGGGTTGGTAGGATATGATAGGTAGCAAGGTCTACCTGAAGCTTGTGTAGGAGCAATCTCTGGAGTAGACTGTTGACTCTATTTGAACCTCTCTGTCATAGACACTTTATTAGTTATAATTTCCCCCCCTTTTGGTCAGTATGGAATAGTTGACCCCACAGTACCAGGACTGGATTCATCCCTGGGAGTCGTCTCTCATGTAACCAGGGAGACTTTCACCTCTGGGTGTCATGTTCTATGTAGGGAGGAGGGCAATGATTTCCTTGCAGAGTTGGGCTTAGAGAGACTGAGGCCACATCTGTGAAACAAAAGAAGCCCTCCAGAAGTTATTCTTAGTCATGACTATTGGTAGTCTAAGCTTCTCTGCTACCTACATAAGCTTCACAAGAATAATTGTCATGATCAAGGGCATGGCCTATTGATTTGGGTGTCCCTGAAGTTTGACAGAGTATCAGGGGATTCCCTGATGGTAAGGTTTAATACTTCCATATTCTTTCTCTCATCCCTCGGGGGACTTTGCAACACTTTTTGATTATCTGCTTAATATACTCTAGGATGTATCCAGGCATTACAATAATCTATACAGGATTAAAGGACTTCTTTCTTATTCTGGGCTCTCTGTGGTTCAATTGTTCAATAAGCCATACAGATAGTTTGAGTTAGATTATGCATTACAGAAAATTTAAGTTCCACACCAAATAGATCTTCTTCTATTGGTCTCAAAGAGTATGTGTGGTTCTAAAATATAGACACTGTCTTCTTTACCCCTATGTTCTGAATTACTTTAACCTGTTCAGCTTCATTCTTATCTCTAAATATCGAGGTATATATATAAAACAAGCTCTCAAAATCCAGATATAATAATCACCCCTCTAGACTTAATGTGTCTGCTCTAAAAGCTTACAATCTAGGCCTCTGTTTCCTAATAAGCATTTTCTAAATGTGATCATATCCTTCTTGTACTTTTGTTTCTGGCTTATTTTGTCTCACCAAGTGTCCCACACGTTCATTCACATTGTTGCATGTCTCATGACTTTACTCCTTTTCATAGTAGCACAACTTTTGTTCATGACTATACACCATTATTCACCAATGTACTTCTCAGTCAGTGCATTCTTCAATCATCTGCATTCATTGAGCATCGTGTAGAGGGTCCAAAGTTCACAGTCCATCAACATTTTCAATTTTACATAACTTCATGGTTCCCAAGAGAAGAAAACCAATAAACACACACTTGCCAAAAAAGGAAATCTAAACCTTCTCTTAGCTCTTGTCCCTCTCCCCATTATTTACCTCTGCTGTTGCTGTGATAGTGCTGATGGTTTCCTTTTGAACACAACTCATAGCATGAAAGAGTGGTTCCCCCCATACCCTGAACTTAAGCACTCTTTGTACAAAAATCATATCTTTGAAGTAATTCTTGCAGAACTTATTCATATTACTAATTGTAATCAGTGGGACACATAGGTCTGTACAACCCCTTTCAATCTTGTTCACCTTCAGTATGGTAATATTATTTATAGACCCACTAGAAAGCCACCTTCACTCCTATCTGTTCCCTTACATTGGTGTTCAACCTCATTAGATAACAATTCACCCATCTCTAGCTTCTATATATCTTTAAGTCCCTTATATTCTGTATTATAAGCCTCTGATCATACCCTCATGCTGGTCATAGGAGTGGAGTCACACAGTATCTATCCTTTTGTGTCTGGCAAATTTCACTCAGCATTATGTCCTCAATGCTCATTCATCTTGTCATATGCTTCAGGATGTCATTTTGTCTTACTGCTGCATAATATTCCATCGTATGTATATACCACATTTTGCTGATCCACTCATCTGTTGATGGACATTTGGTTTGTTTCCATCTTTTGGTGATTGTGAACAATGCTGCAATGAACATCAGTCTGCAAATGTCTCATAATTTCTGATAAGTTTTATTCTCATTTTTGTTCATCTCCAGATAGCTACTGAATTCTCTAGCAATTTCTTCTTTGACCCACTGGTAGTTTAAGAGTGTGTTATTTAATCTCCATAGGTTTGTGAATGTTCTTGTTCTTTGGTGGCTATTGGGATTCAACTTCATTCCATTGTGATCAGAGAAAGTTCTTTGAAAAGCTAAATGTAATTAAATCTATAAAGACCTGTTTCATACCCCAGCATATGATCTATTCTAGAGAATGTTCCATGAGCACTAGAGAAGAATGTATATCCTTGTGTTTTGGTGTATAATGACCTGTATAGGTCTGTTAGGTCTAATTCATTAATCAAGTTATTTAACTTCTTTATTTCCTTGTGGATCTTCTGTCTGGTTATTGCATTTATAGAGGAGAGTGGTGTATTAAGTCTCCTACTATTATTGTTGAAACATCTATTGTTCCCTTCAGTTTTGCCAAGGTCTGTCTCATATACATCGGAGCACCTTGATTGGGAACATAAACATTTATGATTGTTATATTTTCTTGGTGAATTGACCCTTTAATTAGAATATAGTGTCCTTCTTTGTTTCTTATGATGTCTTTACAGTTAAAGCCTATTTTGCTTGATATTAGTATAGCTACTCTTGCTTTCTTGTGGTTACAACTTATGTGGGAAATCTTTTTCCATCCTCTCACTTTCAATCTATTTGTATCCTTGTGTCTAACATGAGTCTCTTGCAAGCAGCATATAGCTGGATTATATTTCTTAACCCATTCTGCCAATCTTTATCTTTTAATTTGTAAGTTTAGTCTATTAACATTCAAAGTTATTACTGAAAAGGCATTTCTTGAATCCATCATCTTATATTTTTATTTTATTTGTCAGATCTATATATTCTTTTCCTCTTTCTCCTTGTATTCTTTAAATTACCCTTAGTGATACTCTTCAATTCTGTACCCTCCTCCAGACCTTCCTCTCCTGTCTTTTTTTTTAAGCCAGCAGAACTCCTTCTAGTCTTTCTTGTAGGGGCAGTCTCTTGTTGGCAAATTCTTTCAGGAGTTCTTTGTCCATGAAAATTTTAATCCCTCCCTCAGTTTTGAAGGACAGTTTGACAGGGTGCCAAATTCTTGGCTGGAAGTCTTTCCCTTTCAGGATCTTGAATATTTCATAAATTTTGCCTTCTCATTGTCATGGTGCTAGTTGAGTAGTCTAAACTCAGTCTTACTTGGCTGATTTTTTATGTGGTAGATTGTTCTTCTCTTGCTGCTTACAGGATTTTCTTCTTCTCTTCAACATTTGACAGACTGATTTGTATATGTCTTTGGGAAGGCCTATTTGTATTTATTCTGTTTGGGGTTCATAAGGGCTTCTTTGACTTGTTTATTTACGTCCTCTGTAAGATTGGAAGCCTTTCCCCCATTATATCCTCAACTGCTCTTCCTAGCCCTTTACTCCTCTCTTCTCCTTCTGGGACACCAATTATTCTATTTGTGTGCTTTGTTTTGCCTATCATTTCCATGAGATCCAACTCAAAATTTTCCATCCTTTTTACCATTTGCTATTTTGACTCTTCAGAGTCAGTTATTCTGACCTCTACATCACTTATCCTTTCTTCTGTCTCTTCAGATCTGATGTTGTGTGCCTCTAGAATGTTTTTTTAACAAAGTCTTTAATCTCCATGATATCCAGTATTTTTTTATTCATTCTTTCATATTCTTCTTTATGCTCTTTCACTGTCTTCTTGATCTCCTTCATGTCATTTGCCATTCCATTTCTTTTACTAAGTAGAGTTGTATGAACATATTTGATTAGTTATTCCAATGTCTGTGTCTCCTCTGGTGTTTTAGTTTGGTCATTAGGCAGGGCTATATCTGTCTGCATTGTGAAATGCTTTGTGATCTTCTACTGTCTTTGTGGCATGTAAATATCTTGATTGATTTACTTTGAGGGTTAATTTCTTTCAGTAGTCTAAGGCCTTGTGTTTGCGGGATGGAGTAACATCACAGTGCAGGATATGGGGTGGGGCACTCAGTGTGGAGGTTTGTTTCAGGGAAGGTATAGGCACAGATTGGGGATGCTATGTTGATGCTTGTGAGTGTGGGTGCCCAGTGGACAGGGAGGATGTAGCTGTGCAGGTGTACCAGTCTGGGGTCCGTAACCCTGGTGTGCACTGGTCTAAGGGCATGGGGCCCTTTGTGTGCATGTGTAGAGCTGTGGCAGCAGGTCAATGTTATGCCTTTATGGATTGGGGAAGATGTGACCCAGCTATATAGGTTAGCACTTTCTCAGCTGGGAAGTGTGGCTGAGGGCTGTGCACATGTGTGGTTCTAGGACTGCTGTAAACTGAGGTCCCAGAGCTGAGTGATCTTATTGGGGGCCTGTGCACATGTGTCCATCTAGGCATGCTGTAAACTGATTGTCATGGTTAGGGACAGGTGTCAACTTGGTCAAGTTGTGGTACCTGTTCATCTGATTGGGCAAGCACTGGCCTGTCTGTTGCAATGAGGACATTTCATAGGATTAGGTCATGATCACCTCAGCTACATCCACAGCTGATTCCATTTGTAATCAGCCAAAGGGGAGTGTCTTCTGCAATTAGTGATGCTAAATGCAATCATGGGAAGCCTTTTAAGGAGGACTCAGAGGAGACAGGTTGCATTCCTGCTTTGACTGGTGAGCCTCTCCTGTGGAGTTCATCCAGGCCATCCATTGGAGACATCGGCTTCGCAGCCTGCCCTGTGAATTTTGGAATCTGCGTTCCTATGGTCACATGAGACACTTTCATAAATTTTATATTTGCAAGTGTTCCCTGTCGATTCTGTTTCTCTAGAGAATCCTAACTAATACACCTTGGTACCAGGAGTGGTTCTTAAGGAACAGAATCTTAAAAATGGGTTTTTATGAATGGTTTTCTACTCTGACTGGGCTCAGAGACACTAAGGACTCTGATTCCCATAATCAGAATGACACTCCCAATCCATGGACTGAGTTGGCAAAGGAGATAGTCAAAATATCATCATTTGATTCTCCTAATGCTTCGCTTGTACGAAGCCAGACTCTGGGGGATAATGTTTTTGACACCTTTACAGAGTTTTGTAGGAATAAGAGTTATAGAGATGTTGGTTGGTTGTTGTTAGATACACTGTCTACATTAAAGGGTGAAAGGGATGGGCTTAAGGCTTCAAACAAGAAGCTTAAGTGCTGTCTGAAAGATGTAGAGGTTTCTATGAGTATCCTGAAGGAAAATTTTATTTCCTGTAGCCGTAGACTTGAGATCTCTGAAAATCAGACTCAGAATCTTATTGTTAGAGTAGCAACTTTACAACGTAAACTGAAATCTCAGTCTTGCATGGTGTCTGCCGTTAAAGTGAGGGTATTGATTGGAAAGGAGTGGGACCCTGAAAAATGGGATGGTGACATATGGATTGATACTGATGTTTGGGGTGAAGTTGAAACCCTAGACCATGCTGAGCCTTCTTTAGATAACCCTGTAATATTTTGCCCTGAGGATATAGCTGCCCCACCTCCAGCCTGCCTTGAGGAATTGGCCACCCAACCTCCTCCTGAAGGGATTAGCCCTAGAGTTATTAATCCTGTTTCACCAGATGAAACTGCAAATGAAAGCCCTGAAGCAAATGGCTTGGAAGATATTTCTAATTCTTTCCATGACCCACCCCCACCACCCCTCATTACTTCTAGACCTATAACTAGAATAAAGTCCCAACAGGCCTTTAAAGGTGAGGTACAAAGTATCACACATGAGGAGGTACGTTATACTCCAAAAGAACTGTGTGAGTTTTTCAATTTATATATACAGAAATCAGGGGAATATGTGTGGCAATGGATTTTAAGAGTGTGGGATAATGGTGGGAGGAATATAAGGCTGGATCAGGCTGAATTTATTGATATGGGCCCATTAAGCAGAGATTCTGCATTCAATGTTATAGCTCGAACAGTTAGAAAAGGTGTTAACAGCTTGTTTGGGTGGTTGGTTGAAACATGGATCAAAAGGTGGCCAACATTACTGAGGTTGAAATGCCAGAACTGCCCTGGTATAATGTAGATGAGGGGATCCAGAGGCTTAGAGAGATTGGGATGTTAGAGTGGATTTATCATGCAAAGCCTGCTCTCACACCCCAGGAATGGCCAGAGGATACACCTTTTACCAGAACAGTGAGAAATAAGTTTGTGAGAATAGCGCCATCATCCCTCAAGAGCTCTGTGGTTGCACTTCTCTGTAGGTCAGATATTACTGTAGGAACTGCTGTCACTGAGCTGGAATCCTTAAACACAATGGGGATGACAGGATCCCGAGTTGGCAGAAGCCAGGTGGCAGCACTTAATCACCAAAGACAGGGTAGACGCGGCTATTATAATAGGCAACAAACTCAAAGGAGGCATCAAAATTATATGACATGCAGAGATTTGTGGCATAGGCTAGTAAATCATGGGGTGCCTAGAAATACAATAGAAGGGCAGTCTACTAAATTCTTGTTGGAGGTGTATAAACAAAAGAGTTCTAGGTCAAGTGAACAGAAGTCTAACCTGAATTACAAAAACACAGAGTCACGGCCCCTTAATCAATTTCCAGACTTGAAACAGTTTACAGACCCTGAGCCCCTTCAATGAAGTGGATGCCAGGTCCCTATGGGGGAGAAACCTGTTACACTACCACAAATTTATACTGTTAACCTTCCTCTAAGTCTTCCTCAAGGAGACCGACAGCCTTTTACCAGTGTAACTGTGCATTGGGGAAAAGGAAATGATCAGATATTTCGGGGATTATTAGACACTGATTCAGAAGTGACATTAATTCCAGGGGACCCAAAACGTCACTCTGGACCACCAGTCAGAGTGGGGGCTTATGGAGGCCAGGTGATCAATGGAGTTTTAGCTCAGGTCCGTCTCACAATGGGTCCAGTGGGCCCCTGGACCCATCCTGTAGTTATTTCCCCAGTTCCAGAATGTATAATTGGCATAGACATACTGAACAACTGGCAGAATCCCCACGTTGGTTCTCTAACTCGTGCAGTGAGGGCTATTATGGTGGGAAAGGCCAAGTGGAAGCCACTAGAACTGCCCCTACCAAGCAAAATAGTAAATCAGAAGCAATACTGTATTCCTGGAGGGATTGCAGAGATTACTGCCACTCTTAAGGACTTGAAAGATGCAGGGGTGGTGATTCCCACCACATCCCCGTTCAACTCTTCTATTTGGCCTGTGCAGAAAACAGATGGGTCTTGGAAAATGACAATGGATTATCGTAAACTGAACTAGGTGGTAACTCCAATTGCAGCTGCTGTTCCAGATGTAGTATCATTGCTTGAGCAAATCAATACATCCCGTGGTACCTGGTATGCAGCTATTGATCTGGCAAATGCTTTTTTCTCAATAGCTATTAGTAAGGACCACCAGAAACAGTTTGCTTTCAGCTGGCAAGGTCAGCAATATACTTTCACTGTCCTACCTCAGGGGTATAACAACTCTCCAGCCCTATGTCATAATCTTGTTCGCAGAGACCTTGATCGTTTCTCCCTCCCACAAGACATCACACTGGTCCATTATATTGATGATATCATGTTGATTGGACCTAGTGAGCAAGAAGTAGCAACTACTCTAGATTTACTGGTAAGGCATTTGCGTGTCAGAGGATGGGAGATAAATCCAACAAAAGTACAGGGGTCTTCCACCTCAGTTAAATTTTTAGGTGTCCAGTGGTGTGGAGCATGTCGAGATATCCCTTCTAAGGTGAAGGATAAATTGCTGCATCTGGCCCCTCCCACAACCAAAAAAGAGGCACAACACCTAGTTGATCTTTTTGGATTTTGGTGACAGCATATTCCTCATTTGGGTGTGCTACTCTGGCCCATTTATCAAGAACCAGAAAAGCTGCTAATTTTGAGTGGGGACCTGAACAAGAGGAGGCTCTGCAATAGGTCCAGGCTGCTGTGCAAGCTGCTCTGCCACTTGGGCCATATGATCCAGCAGATCCAATGGTGCTGGAAGTGTCAGTGGCAAATAGAGATGCTCTCTGGAGCCTTTGGCAGACCCCTATAGGAGAATCACAACGCAGACCCTTAGGATTTTGGAACAAAGCCTTACCATCTGCTGCAGATAAGTACTCTCCTTTTGAGAAACAGCTTTTGGCCTGCTACTGGGCCTTAGTAGAGACTGAACGCTTAACCATGGGCCACCAAGTTACCATGAGACCTGAGTTGCCTATCATGAGTTGGGTGTTGTCTGACCCACCAAGCCATAAAGTTGGGCGTGCACAGCAGCACTCTATTGTAAAGTGGAAATGGTATACACGAGATAGAGCCAGAGCAGGTCCTGAAGGCACAAGTAAGTTACATGAAGAAGTGGCACAAATGCCCAAGGTTTCCACTCCTGCTGCCACATTACCTTCTCTTTCCCAGACCAGAGCTATGGCCTCTTGGGGAGTTCCTTACAGTGAATTGACTGAGGAAGAGAAAACTCGAGCCTGGTTTACAGATGGTTCAGCACGATATGCAGGTACCACCCAAAAGTGGACAGCTGCAGCATTACAACCCCTTTCTGGGGTGTCCTTGAAGGACAGTGGTGAGGGGAAATCCTCCCAGTGGGCAGAACTTCGAGCAGTGCACCTGGTTGTTCATTTTGCTTGGAAGGAAAACTGGCCAGAGGGGTGTTTGTATACTGACTCATGGGCTGTTGCTAATGGTTTGGCTGGATGGTCAGGGACTTGGAAAGACCATAATTGGAAAATTGGTGACAAAGAGGTCTGGGGAAGAATTATGTGGATAGACCTTTCTGAGTGGGTTAAAAACATGAAGATATTTGTGTCCCATGTGAATGCACACCAGAGGGTGACTTCAGCAGAGGAAGGTTTTAATGATCAAGTGGTTAAGATGACCCGTTCTATGGATACCAGTTAGCCTCTTTCCCCAGCAACTCCTGTTATTGCCCAATGGGCTCATGAACAAAGTGGTCATGGTGGTAGGGATGGAGGTTATGCATGGGCTCAGCAACATGGACTTCCACTCACCAAGGCTGACCTGGCTACAGCCACCGCTGAGTGCCCAATCTGCCAGCAGCAGAGACCCACACTCAGCCCCCGATGTGGCACCATTCCCCGAGGTGACCAGCCAGCTACATGGTGGCAGGTTGATTACATTGGGCCACTCCCTTCATGGAAGGGGCAGCGATTTGTTCTAACTGGAATAAACACATACTCTAGATATGGGTTTGCTTTCCCTGCACGCAATGCTTCTGCCAAAACTACTATCTGTGGGCTTACAGAATGCCTTATCCATCGTCATGGTATTCCACATAGCATTGCTTCGGATAAAGGAACACACTTCACAGCAAATGAAGTGCGGGAATGGGCACATGCTCATGGAATTCTCTGTTCTTACCATGTTCCCCATCATCCAGAAGCAGCTGGATTGATAGAGCGGTGGAATGGCCTTTTGAAAACTCAATTATGGTGCCAACTAGGTGGCAGAAACTTGAAAGGCTGGGGTAATGTTCTCCAGGAAGCTGTGTATGCTCTGAATCAGCGTCCGCTGTATGGTGCTGTTTCTCCCATAGCCAGGATCCATGGGTCCAGGAACCAAGGGGTGGAAATGGGTGTGGTACCACTCACTATTACTCCTAGTGATCCACTAAGAAAATTTTTGCTTTCTGTCCCTGCTACCCTGAGTTCTTCTGGTCTACAGGTTTTAGTTCCAAAACGGGGTGTGCTTTCTCCAGGAGAAACAACAGTGATACCACTGAACTGGAAGTTAAGATTGCCACCTGGCCACTTTGGGCTACTTATGCCTCTGAATCAACACACCAAGAAGGGGATTACATTATTGTCTGGGGTAATTGACTCTGACTATCAGAAGGAAGTAGGACTGCAACTACATAATGGAAGTAAAGAAGAGTTTTCCTGGAATATAGGAGATCCCCTGGGGCGTCTATTAGTACTACCATGCCCTGTGATCAAAATCAATGGAAAACTGCAACAACACAATCCAGGCAGGACCACTAATGCCTCTGAGACTTCAGGAATGAAGGTTTGGGTCACCCCACCAGGCAAAGAACCATGGCCAGCTGAAGTGCTTGCTGAGGGGAAAGGGAACATGGAATGCGTAGTGGAAGAATGTAGTGATAAATATGAACTTCGACCACGTGATCAGTTACAGAAACGAGAACTGTAATGCTGTTTTGTTTGTGTTATACTATTTAAGTTGTAAGATATCAAGTTTAAGAATGAATGCTGCCCAAGGATTTGCACCCTATTCTGGAGAGATTTAATGTGCTTCCAGTTATATGCAGGACAGTTGAGTATTGTCAGGTAAAAGAAAAAATGTGTGCTTATTTGTTTTCATTTGGAAATTAAGTATGGTCTAAGGTGATATATATATATATATATAGGTGCCAAATTGACAAGGAGTGGACTGTCATGGTTAGCGACAGGTGTCAACTTGGCCAAGTTGTGGTACCTGTTCATCCGATTGGGCAAGCACTGGCCTGTCTGTTGCAATGAGGACATTTCATAGGATTAGGTCATGATCACCTCAGCTACATCCACAGCTGATTCCATTTGTAATCAGCCAAAGGGGAGTGTTTTCTGCAATTAGTGATGCTAAATGCAATCATGGGAAGCCTTTTAAGGAGGACTCAGAGGAGACAGTTTCCATTCCTGCTTTGGCTGGTGAGCCTCTCCTGTGGAGTTCATCCAGGCCATCCATCGGAGTCATCGGCTTCGCAGCCTGCCCTGTGGATTTTGGACTCTGTGTTCCTACGGTCACATGAGACACTTTCATAAATTTTATATTTGCAAGTGTTCCCTGTTGATTCTGTTTCTCTAGAGAACCCTAACTAATACACTGATGCACAGAGCTCATGGGGGTGTGAGGCTGTGCAACACTATGGGCAGGAAGCCAATGTAGCCTGGGTATGGAGGTTAATACTTGTGGCCTTTGTGTGCTGACAACAGCATGCCAGGAACAGGGAATTTTAGTTAATGTTTGAGAGGGGTGTAGGAGAGGTGAGTTGGGCTGCACTTGGGATGAAACAGGTATATGCACTGGTAGCTGCTGGGGTGGGGGCACCTGGAGTATGGGGAATGGGAGTGGGTGACATGGCTCAGGTACATGGGATGTGATATGAGTTGCCAGTCACAGGGCTGCCCTGGTGAGGAAAGTGCACCCAGGGAATGTGGCCAGGCTTACTTCCTAGTCCCTGGCTCCTGTCTGTGCACTCCCACAGGTTCTGCACCTCCATGCCAGGCTCCAGCTTTCTGCCTCTCAGTTCCTTGGCCTCTGCAACCAGGTCCACCCTATGTGGTGCAGAAACCTCTCCCAGGTCAGCAGCACTTCTGAATCACCACCTCAGTCACCCTCCTGTCCTTTCTGTAACTTTTCCATGGAGCATGACTGACCTCAAGCTTCTCTATTTGGCCTTCTTCTTGGAAGTCTTGGGATGTTCTTTGATACGGAGTTTAAAGAAATCAAAGTGTATGTTGCACATATCTGCCTGTGTGAAATTCAGATAACCTTATTCAGCACTGAGAATGATCTGACTTGAAATGCCTACTCAGTTTGAATTTTCTGTAAACAGGCACTAATTCCTCAGTGCTCCCCTCTCAAACTTCCTACACTGGACATCAGTAGAGATAATCCTCTTTGAATCTGAATGTCTGTGATGTCTTTAGGAATTAGTGAACTTGAACGATATAATTACAGACTTCACTCAGGAAGAGTGGTCCCTCCTAGACACATCCCAGAGAAAGCTGTTCAGAGATGTGATGCTGGAGAATACCAGTCACCTGGTCTCTGTGAGTGAGTCAAATTTACCTATCTATGTCATCTATTTTCTTGAGATGGACGTAAAACAGATATTATTTTATATTTTCATATTTTATTTTATAATTTATATACGTAATTTATTTACCTATAGCATGTAAATCTTCTTGAAATATTTTTTCTTCACTTATTCTTTACATCCGGATTTGCATCACACTAGGATGTAATCTTCTAGGGCACAAATTTATTATTTTTCTTCTATTCAATATCCGACACTCAGAGCAGTGCTAGGAATTCAATGACTATGTACTGAAAGCAAAGGTAAGAAGATTAAATGTATCCTAAATAATTATTCTGCTCTATGAATTTGTTGTGGATTTAGACCTTAGTAATAAAAACAACACCCATTTACTTTTCCACATCAACTTAGACTGTTCTGGGGGAATTCATGTTACTGGATTCTCTTTGAAAATAAAAATCAACTATTGTGGAAATATAGAGTTTCTCCTTGTTTGAGATTATATAAGGCTCTGCAGCATCTTTTTGGACTTGGGTATCTGCAATTAGACATTCTCACTGTATTTGGACACTAAGTCAAACAACCCTATGATGATGAAAAATTGTCGATATTCCCATGTTCCAGGTACATTTGCTTGGCTGACATTCAATGCTTACCTTATTCTTCCTTGGTCACTGTAGTGATTCAAGCTGCATGTGCCATAGAAAAATATGTTCATAAAGGCAATACATTCCTGTGCATGTGAATCTATTGTACATAGGACATTTCATTGAGGTTACTTCAGCTCAGGTGTGTCCCACCCCAACCAAATGAATCTTAATCCTATTAAAACAATCCTTTCAAAGAGTATAGAGCTCAGACAGAGAAAGAAAAACCACAGCAAATAAGTAGGTGAAATCAATGAAGCCAGGAGAAGAAATATACTAAATATGCTGCCATGTTTCTTGCCATATGACAACCTAAGGACCAATACTTGTGAGCTGCCTGCCTCCAAACACCACAGCCTTTGGTAGCCAGCACCCAAATGCCTTTTGTCTTGATTATGCCTAGATTTGGATATTTCATCCAATGATGAAGTGATTTTCAAATATTTTCTCCCTCGAGTTGGCTGTCTACACCTTTTTTTACAAAGTCTTTTGAGACACAAAATAATTTCTTTTGTTTCTTGTTCTTTATGTGTAATGTTTAGGAAGCTACCTCATATCCCTAAGTCTTTAAGATGTTTCCCTATTGTGTGTAAGATAATGCTCCTTTTTCATTCTTTTTCTTATTGATATCCAGTTCTCCCAAACCCATTTACTGAAAAAACTATTTAGTCCCAGTTCAGTGGATTTGGGTGCCTTTTAGAAATTTAGTTGATGATAGAATTACTGGTCTATTGTGCACTCTTGATTAAATTCCATTGGTCAATACTTTTATCTTCAGGTCATTATCATGTTACTTTGAACAAGGAGGCTTTATAATTTTTAAAATCAGGTTCTGTTAATTCTCTCACTTCATTCTTCTTTTTTAGGATGCTTCTAGCAATTCAGGTTCTCTTTCTCTTCCAGATGAATTTGGTAATTAGCTTTTCCAAGTCTTCAAGGTAGGTTGTTAGAGTTTTGATTGGTACTGCATTGAATTTGTGGATAAATTTCAGCAGATTTGATATCTTAATTATATTTAACCTTTCTAAACATAAACCTGGAATGTTTTTCAACCTATTTAGATCCTCTTTGATTTCTTTCAGCAATGTTATGTAGTTTTCTGTGTACACATACTTTACATCCCTAGTTAAGCTCATTCCTTCATAGTTCACTCTTTTAGTTGCTATTTTGAATGGAATTTTTCTTAATTGTCCCCACAGTTAGGTTATTGCTGGTGCATATAAATATTACTGATTTTTGCACATTAATTTTATAATCTTCCACCTTGCTGTATTTGTTTACTAGCTCAAATAGTTTTGTTGCATATTTCTCAGAATTTTCAAGTATAATATTATGTCATCTGTAAATAATGAAAACCTTACTTCGCCCCTTCCCATTTGGATGCTTTTTATTTCTTTGCTCTGTCTGATTGCTCTAGGTAGAACTTCTAGTACAATGTTGAACAATAGTGGTGACAGAGGGCATCCTTGTTGCATATCCAATCTTTGGGAGATTTCTTTCAGTCTTGCATGATTGATTATGATATGCCTTTTATCATATTCAGGAAATCACCTTTGAGTCTTACTTTTAGAACTGTTTTTATCAGAAAAGGATGTTGAATTTTGTTGAATGCTTTTTCAGCATCAATCAAAATGATCATGTGATTTTCCTTTTGTTTTCTTAATGGGCTGAATTACATTAACTGATTTTCTTGAGTTGAACCATCTTTGCATTCATGACACATTTGGTCATGGTGCATAATTCTGTTAATGGGCTGTTGGGTTTGATTTGTTGAGAATTTTTGCATCATATTCATTAGGGAGATTGGTCTGTAGTTTTCCCTTCTTATAACATCTTTATTCATTTTTGGTATTAAAGAGATGTTGGCTTCATAAAATGAGTTAGGTAGTGCATCTTTTTCCTCAATTTTTTGGAAAAGTTTGAGCAGCATTAGTGTTAGTACTTTTGTGATACTATTCCACTGTGAATCCTTCTGGTCCTGGGCTTTTCTTTGTAGGATTATTGTTGATAACTAAATGAATCACTTTATATGTGATTGGTTTATTGAGATCTTCTATTTCTTCCTGAGTCAGTGTACCTTGCTTGTGTGTTTCTAGAAATTTGCCCATTACATCTAAATTGTCTAGTTTGTTGGCATATATTTGTTTATAGTACCCTAGTGATATTTTTTATTTCTTCAGGGTCTGTGGTAATGACCCCCCCCTCATTTCTGATTTGGTTTATTTGAATTCTCTCTCTTTTTTCTTTGGTCAACCTTGATAGTGGCCCTTCAAATTTATTGATTTTCCCAATGAACCACCTTTTGTTTGATTGATTCTTTCTATTGTTTTTTGTTATCTTATTCATTTAACTCTGCTTTAATCTTTGTTATTTCTCTTCTTCTATTTGCTTTGTGGTTGCTTTATTGTTCATTCTGAAGTTCTTCCAGGTGAGTGGTTAAGTTCTCAATTTTTGCTCTCTCTTCCTTCATGTAAGGCAAAAAAAATCCATCTCAGTATAGCCTTTGATGCATCCCTCAAGTTCTGATATGTTTTATTCTCATTCTCATTTGTCTCCAGATAGCTACTGATTTCTCTAGTAGAAATGTAATCTTATATATATCTAGTCTTCATATATATGTGAAAGTTCTCATTCTTTGGTGGTTATTGATTTCCAGCTTCATACCATTGTAATCAGAGGAAGTGTTTTGAATAATTTCAATATCTTTAAATTTATAAATTCCTCTTTTTTGCCCCAGCATATGATCTATCCTGGATAATTTTTTTCTTTAAATGTTTTTTTATTGTTAAGTATAACACATATACAAAGAAAACACAGAAAAGCAGTGATTTTCAAAGTACACTTCAAAGGCAGATACAGAACAGATTTCAAAGTTTGTTATGGATTGCCATTACACTATTTCTGATTTTGCTTCCTAGTTGCTCCAAAACATGAAGGCTAGAATAATTTGCTTTCTTTTTTTGTGAAAAATCACATATATATATATAAAAGCAATAAATTTTAAAGCACATTGCAACAATTAGTTGTAGAACAGATTTCAGAGTTTGGTATGGGTTATAATTCCACCATTTTAGGTTTTACTTCTAGCTGCTCTAAGATACTGGAGACTAAAGGAAATATCAAGATAATGATTCAGCAATCATACTCATTTGTTAAATCCTACCTTCTCTCTATAACTCCACCATCACCTTTCTCCCACTCTTTAGGGATATTTGGGCTATGCCTGTCCTAACTTTTTCATATTGGAAGGGGCTGTCAATAATATGGGAAAGTGGGGAAGAACTAGCTGATGTTCTGGAGAGGCTGACCCCTCTGCATTTCAGGACTTATCTAGACAGGGACCCATCTGGAGGTTATAAGTTTCTGGAATGTTAACCTACTTCATGGAACCTTTGTAGACTCTTATATAACACACTAGATGTTCTTTAGGATTGGCTAGAATGGTGTTGGGGTTCAGCAAGTTATGGTAGGTAGCAATGTCTAACTGAAGCGTGCATAAGAGTAGTCTTTCAACTCTCTTTGAACTCTCCCAGCCACTCATACCTCATTTGTTCCACTTCTTTCCCCCTTTTAGTCAGCATGGCATTGTTGAGCCCATGGCGCTAGGGCCAGTGTCATCACTGGGAATCATCACCCATGCCAGCAAGGAGACTTCCACCCTGGATGTCATGTTTCATGTAGTGGGTAGGGCCTTGATTTTACTTGCAGAGTTGGACTTAGAGAGAGAGAAACCACTTCCAAGCAACAAAAGAGGTCCTCCAGAAGTAACTCTTAGGCATACCTATAGGTAGGAATATTTTGTGAGCAGTAAAGATGAATGTATATCCTGGTCTTTGGGGATGTAATGATGTATATATGTGTATTAGGTCTAATTCATTTATCAAATTGTTTAAGTTTTCTATTTCTTTTTTGCTCCTTTGTCTGGTTGTTCTATCTTATAGATAAGAGTGGTGTATTGAAATCTCCTACTATTATTGTCAAAGCTCTATCACTCCCTTCAATTTTGCCAATATTAGATCCATGTACTTTGGACCTCCTTGATTTGGAGCATAAACATTGATGATTGTTATTTCTTCTTGTTAAATTATCCCTTTTATTAATATATAGCATCCTTCTTTGTCTCTTATGATGTTTTTATATTTAAAGTCCATTTGTTTGATATTAATATAGCTACTCCTGCTTTCTGTTGGCTATAGAATGTGTGGAACATCTTTTTCCATCCTTTCACTTTCTATTTCTTTGTATCCTAGTGCCTAAAATGAGTCTTTTGTAAGTAGCATACAGCTGGATCATATTTCCTTTAGCAAAACTTTTTTATTGGTAAATGTGACACATATACAAAGACAAGTAAGAAAAAGCAATTTTCACAGTATAGTTCAACAAGTAGATACAGAAGAGATTTCAGAGTTTGCTATTGACTATCATTCCACTATTTCAGACTTTTCCTTATAGCTATTCCAAAACACTGAAGGCTAGAAGAAATACATATTCCTTTTTTGTGTGTGAAAAATAACATATATTTATAAAGTAATTCATTTGAAAGCACATCAAAACAATTATAAACCAAACTTCTGAGTTTGGTATGGTGCACAATTCCATCATTTTAGATTTTTACTTCTAGCATCCCTCAGGTCCTGGAGAATAAAAGAAATATCAATATAATGTTTCAACAATCATACTCATTTGTTAAACCCTATCTGCTCTGTATAACCCCAACATCACCTTTGATCTTTTTACCACTGTTTAGAGGTATTTGAGCTATTCCCACTCTAACTTTTTCACGTTGGAATGGGCTGTGAATAATATGGTATAAGGGGATGGACCTGTTTGATGTTCTGGGGAGGCTAGCCCCTCTGAATTTCAGGACTTATTTAGTCTGGGGACCCATCTATAGGTTTGTAGGTTTCTGGAAAGTTATCCTAGTGCATGGAACATTTGTAGAATCTTAAATAATACCCTAAGTGTTCTTGTTCTGTACAATTGGCAGGAATGGTTTTGTTTGGTGTTTGGCAAGCTGTGATAGGTGGCAATATCTAACTGAAGCTTGCATAATAGTGTCATCCAGAGTAGCCTCCTGACTGTACTTGATCTCAATCAGCCAATATTTGTTTATTATACTTCTTCTTACCCTTTTGGTCAGGATGGCATTGTTGGGTCTCATGGAGTCAAGGCCAGACTCATCCCTGGGAGTCATCTCGCACATTGCCATGTAGACTTTCACTTCTGGTTACCATGTCCTACACAGAGGGGAGGATAAAGATTCCACTTGTAGGGCTGGTCTGAGAGGCAAAAAGACCACATCTGAGCAACAAAAGTTGACATTTGGAAGTAACTCTTAGGGATAGCTATGGAAGGCTAAGCTTCTCTAGCACCTACATACACTTCAGAACAGCAAGCCTTAAGATCAGGGGCTTGGTTTATTGACTTGGGCATCACAAATATTTGCCACAATTACAGGGGTTTCCCTGGTGGCAAATTTAATAGTTCAATATTCCCCCCCAAGTACTACATTATGCATATCTAAAATAGCCTCTCAAAATCCAGAAATAATAATTACCACTCCAGGTTTGCAATCTAGACCCATTTTTTTTCTTTAAATATTTTCTAAAGGAGACCATATAGTGATTCCTTTTTTGTTTCTGGCTTATTTTGCCTCACCAAATGTCCTGTAGGTTCACTCACAATTTTGCCTGCCTCACAACTTCATTCTTTTTTGTAGAAGCACAATACTTGATCATATGTATACACCATCATTCACCAACTACTTCTTAGTTAGTGCATCATTCAGTCACCTCCATTCAGTAGCATCATATATAATGCTCAGTGTCAACAATCTATCAACATGCTCAATTTTTGATAATTTCTTTGTTCCCAAGAGAAATATAAGCAATAAACACACCTTTACCATTAGAAGTTTAAATCTCCCCTGGACTCTTCTCTTTTCCCCCATTATTTACTTCTAGTGTTGCTGTTAAACATATCCCATAATATACAATAGCAGTTCCCCCATACTCTGAAATGATACAGTCATTGTACAAGACTCATACCTTTGAAGTAGCTCATGCAAGAACTTATTTATATTTGTAGCGTTAAGCAGTGCAACACATAGTTCTATACAAGCCCTTTCAATTATGTGCACCCTTATTATGATACTATTACTATTACACCCATTAGTGAACTACCTTTACTTCTATTTCCTTACATTTGAATTCAACCTCATTAGCTAAACATTCAGTCATGCCTAGCTTCTATCTATCTTTAGGTCCCTTGTGTTCTGAATTATAAGCCACTGATTTTACTTTTACCATGTCCATAAAAGTGGAATCATACAGCATGTATCCTTTTTTATGCTGGACTTATTTCATTCAGCATTATATCTTCAAAGCTATCCATCTTGTCATGTGCTTCATACTTACTGTTGCATAATATTCCATTGTATGCATATATCACATTTTGGTAATCCACTTATCTGTTGATGGGCACTGGGATTGTTTTCATCTTTTGGCAATTGTTAGCTATACTGTTATGAATATTGGTGTGCAAATTTCTATTTGTGTCATTGCTTTCAACAGGTGGATTATATTTCTTTATCCATTCTGCCAATCTGTATAATTTAATTTGTAAGTTTGGTCCATTAATATTCAAAATTTTTACTATAAAGGCATTTCTTGAATTGAGTATTTTATCATTTGGATTTTATTTGCCAGATCTGTATATTCTTTTTCCATTTTCTCTTTTTATCCTGCAAATTACCCTTACTGGCATTCTTCAGCTTTGGGCCCTCTTCCACATCTCCCTCTTCTGTCTTTCTTTTCAGCTGGCAGAACTCCTTTTAGTATTTTTTGTAGGGCCAGTCTCTTGTTGACAAGAAATTTGTTTGTCTGTGAAATTTTAATCTCTTCCTCAGAATTAATCTCTTCCTAGTTCTGAAGGAGAATTTGACTGGGTTCAAAATTCTTGCCTGTGTGTCTTCATCTTTCAGAATATTAAATATGCCTTTTCACCTATATAATACCAGTTGAGCAGTCCAAAATCAGTCATATTGTTGCAGGCAGCCCCTGTTTGTTAAAGCCACTTCTTGTTGCAACAGATGGGCCCCTGTTTACTCAGGCCATTTCCTGTTTGAATAATCTCCCAAACCCTGAGGATGGTCAATAGGCAGGGTAAAACAAGACCCTGTGAAACCCCCTCCCCCATAACTGCTCATCAGCTTCTGTATACCCATCTTCGTGTTCTTCACAATTTAAACCGACCAATCATTTACCTTGTTTTTAATGTGTCATCTTGTCTATAAAAACTGATGTTAACCTTTTGTTCGGGGCTCAGACTTTCAGAGGCTCCTCAGCTGAGCCCTATGGCTATAGACAATAAAAACTACTGCCTGAAACTTCAGAGCCTCAGCCCTGGTTTATTCTGTTTCCACATAACATTTCTGGAGGCTTACAGCCTTGTCCCTGGTGTCGCAGAACAATGAGAGTCCCCTTCTATGTAGTAGACTTTTTTTCTTGCTGCTTTCAGGATTTTCTGCTTCTCTTCAACATTAGAGAGTCTTATTAGTGTGTGTCTTGGGGATGGTCTATTTGGATTTATACTATTTGGAGTTTATTTGTCCTCCTTGACATGTATATTTGTATCCTTTATATGGGTTGGAAAGTTTTCCCAATTATATCCTCAAGTAGCCCCTTACTCTTCTTTTCCCCTTCTGGGACACTGATGATTTTTATATTTGTTCACTTTGCTTTGTCCATCATTTCCCTGAGATCAATTCACATTTTCCAACTTTTTTTTTTGCCATTTCCTCTTTTGGCTTTCAAAATCAGTTGTAAATTGTTCAAGTTAACAGAAAAATGCTATGATTATAAAGAAAAGTACACTAATAGCAGAACTCCCAAATGTATGCATCAAATACTGACAAAACTGAAGGGGGAAATTGAAGATTCTACCTTAATACTAGGAGATTTTAACACACCACTTTCCATTTTGAATAAAACATCTGATCAGGGGATCAATAAGGAAGTATAGGACTTGAATGATAACACTAAGTTAACTATCTAATAGACATATATACAACACTATACTCCACAGAAACAGCATAACATTGTCCTTGAGGATACATGTTATTTTCCAGGGTATGTCATATATGGGATCACCAAAAGAGTCTCAATAAGTTGGAAAATATGGAAGTCATATAACACATATCATATGACTACAAGAGAAATCATGGATACCATATAATGCATATTCTCCAAGTACAATGAAATGAAGCTGGAAATCTATAATAGAGGAAAAATGAAAATTTACAAATATGTTGAAATTTAAAAGCATACATATTTTCCTGCCTTGCAGGAGACTCCAGTTCAATTCTAAATCCATGCACTATGCAAAAACACAAACAATCAAAACAGAAAAAAACAAGAAAAAATTCAACATATGGTGCTGCAATACTCATGTGGAAAAATAGCGAAATGTGGGACCCTACCATACAGCATACTGATTACTTCTTTGAGTACAAAATAAATCATACTCTTAACTAATTGGATGATGGTAAAATAAGAAGTAAAATTAGGAAATATTACAAAGCAAATAAACATGAAAATAGAATATATCGAAATTTGTGGGATGCAGTGAAGGCAGTGCTAAGAGGAAAATTTATAGCTCAAATTTGTACAGTAGAAAAGGAGAAAGACTTCAAATCAGAGACCTAACCTCAAAACTGGAAAAAATAGGAGAAGGAGAGCAAACTAAAGCCAATGTGAGCAGAAGGAAAGAAGTAACAAAGAGAAGAGTAGAGATAAATGGAAAACAAAACAAAACTAAAACAATACAGTCAACAAAGCCAAAATTTAGCTCTTTGAAAGGGTCAGTAAAGATGGCAAACCTTTTGCTAAGCTGACAAATAGTGAAAAAGATACAAATAACAAAAATCATTAATTAAAGGGTTAACATTATCCTAAGCCTGTATAAATTAAAAGAAATTGAAGGGGTTGCCATGAAAAAAAATCAGTAAATTAGATAACCTAAATGAAATGGACAAAATCTTAGAAATTTACAAACTACCTACTCTGATTTAGCAAGAAATAGAAGACATAAAGAACATATAACTGTAAATGGTACCAAACATTCCAAGAGAACTTCACTCCAATTCTGCTCAATCTTCCAAAAAATGGAGAGAAGTGATCATTCCCTGAATCATTCTACAATGGTAATCTCATTATCACCACAAAGCCCAATAAATTATCAAAAAATGAAAACTACAGACAAATATCTCTTACGAAAGTAGTTAAAAATCCTTAGCAAATATAAGCAAATCACAACTTTATAAAAGACATATGTAAGAATCCCTAGTTAACATCTTAGTCAATGGTGAAATACTGAAAGCTCTGCCTCTAAGATCAGGAACTATGGAAGGATGCCCATTGTTATCACTGTTATTCAGCATTGTACTATAAGTTCTTGCCAGAGCACTTAGGTAAGAAAAAATAAAACACTGAAATTTGAAAGTAAGAAGTAAAATTTTCCCAATTCACAAAGGAAATTAACCTATATATAGAAAATTCTGAAAAATCCAAGACAAAGTTCTCAGAACTAATATAGTTATTCAGCAAAGTGCAGGGTACAAGATTAACATGCAAAAATCAGTAGTGTTTCTATACACAAGTAATCAATGATTGAAAGATTAAATACAAAAAGGGAGTTCCACTCATTATAGCAACTAAGAGAGTGAAAGTGTTGAGGAATGAATCCTACCATGGATGTAAAGGACTTGTGCATAGATAACTAGAGAACATTGCTAAAAAAAAATAAGATCTAAGTAAATGGAAGGACATTCTGTATTAATTGATAGATTGACTAAATATTGTAAAGATGTCAGTATTATCAAAATCAGTTTACAGTTTCAATGTGATATCAAACAAAATTTCCACAACATTCTTTGCACAAGTAGAAAGTTCAATCATTAAACTTTCTGTTGTGATGCAATTTTATTTAGAAAGAGTCACACACCATGCAATCCATTGAAAGTATGAAATAATGGCTCACAGTATCATATAGTTATGCATTCACCATCACAATAATTTTTAGAATATTTTCATTATTTAAAATAAAAAAATACTTCCCATGAGATTTATACCTTTTCCATTTGATGTATAGTTGCTACTGTTGATGAAAGAATGTTAAGACATTACTGGTAATCATACTCCATAGTTTGCAATAGGACATTTTCCCCATATACCACTTGTGCTGATTTGACAGGATTTATGTACCCTAGAAAAACCACACCTTAATCCTAATCCAATCTTATGGGAGTGACCATTCTTTTTAAACCCTATTCAGCACTGTATGTTGGAGACTTGATTAGATTGTCTCCATGGAGATGTGATATGCCCAATTGTGGGCATTAACTTTTGAATAGAGGGAGATGTGATTTCACCCATTCCACATTGGTCTTTATTAGTCTACTGGAATTCTTTATAAAAGGACACGTTTTGGATAAAGCTTCAGAATGATGAGAGAACCACAGAGTTCACCAGCCAATGACCTTTGGAGATGAAGAAGGAAAATGCCCCTGGGGGAGCTTCATGAAGCAATAGGCCTGGAGAAGAAGCTTGAAGATGTCACCTTGTTTGCCATGTGTCTTTCCAGTTGAGAGAGAAACCCTGAACTTCATCAGCCTTCTTGAACCAAAGTATCTTTCCCTAGATGTCTTAATTTGGACATTATTATAGGACTTGATTTAATTGGGACATTTTCATGACCTTAAAACTACAAACTAGCAACCCATGAAATTCCCCTTTTTAAAAGCCATACTAGGGTGGGCCATGGTGGATCAGCAGGCAGAGTTCTCAACTGCCATGCTGGAGACCTGGATTCAATTCCCAATGCCTGCCCATGGGAAAAAAAGAAATAAAAAACCATTCTGTTTCTATTCCAATAGTTTGCAAACTAGTACAGATTTTGATACCAGAGAAGTGGAATGCTGCTGTCATTTGCAAACACCAAACATGTTGGAATGGCTTTTTAAATGGATAAAGGGAAGATTCTGGAGGAATTGTGAGGAGTTAGAATGCTTTAAGGAGACTGTTGGTGGAAATATGGACTCTTAAGATACATTTGTTGAGGCCCTAAATGAAATGAGGTATGTGTTATTGCAAACTGGAAGGAAGATATCCTTGTTTTAAAATTTCAGGCAAAACAAAAAAACTGTAGGCAATCTAGAAAAATTGACACTAGCCTTTGGCACTAGCCTTTGGTGGGAAGGCAGAATTTAAAAGTAATGTACTTGGTTATTTAGCAGAAGAGATTTCCAAATTAAATGTGGAATATGTGGCCTGGTTTCTACTCACAGTTTATAGTGAAAGGCAAGAGGAAAGAGATACCTGAGAACTCACCTATTTTGGTACAAAGAAACCAGAAATTGATGTTCTGGAAAATTCTGGGCTTCCAGGAAAGGAGGCCCCAGAGAATAGTACCCCATGTGAGGATTTAACCAAATGTGGAACCAGTCAGCCAATTCAAAAAAAGCTGGGATTGGAAATGGAGTTATCCAGGAAGGATTTGTGGAAACTCCTCCTGTCTGATGGGCACTATCCTTGCTTATTACAAAGAAAGCCAAAAAGAGTGCTGTGGGACCTGTATAAAGAAAATTGTCCCCAGTCTGGATTAGGGAGCTCAGAAACAGGAAAAAGTGAACGTAAAATGTCTTCAGAGACAGAACAATGGAGGCTGGGATCTGAGTCATGAAGCCTCAGGCCAGGAAAGCAGGCTCAACTAAACATGTGGAGAGAGTGAGTTTGTCCCAAAGACAGGGGGTGGGCCTCTGACCCCATTGCAGTAGAAGAGTGGTGCTGCCTCAGGACTTGGAGAGGATAGAGCACATTCCTTGGGGATTAGGGAGAGCCTGGCTGCCACCACATGGAGGAGCTTCATGGGTGCCTTGGTGTGGCCCCAATTCTTGGAGACGGTAGAGCTGAAAAAACATGATCTCCCCAATGTTCCCCAAGGTTGCATTCAGAGAGAGGCAGGCCATTGCACAGGCCATTGGAAAGGGTGGGATTGCTGCTTTCTACAGCCCCAAAGATAAATGACTCTCAAGACTGAAATCTAATGTACTTTGCCCTGCAAGTTTTCAAAATTGTTTCAGCCAGTGACCCCTTTGTTCCTTCCAATTATCCCCTATGGAAGTGGAGGAATTTATCCTATGACTGTTCCTCCTTTGTATGTTGGCAGCGGATACTTGTTCTGAGTTTTACATGTCCAGATCAAGGAGATAATTTTGCTTTAGCACTGTCAATGCCTGTACTGACTTTGATGAAACTTGACTGATTTTAAACTTATATTTGTATTGTTACTGAAATGGTTTAAAGATTTCTGATATTGTGATGGAATGAATATATTTTGTACATGGGAAAAACATGTGCTTTTAGGATCCAGTTGAAATATTCAGATTTGAAAGGATTCATGTACCTTAGATCAGCTGTGCCTTAATCCTAATCCAATATTGTGGGTGTGACCATTTTTCTCAAACCCTATTCAGCACTCTGTGTTAGAAACCTAATTAGATTATCTTCATAGAGATGTGACTTACCCAATTGTGGGTATTAACTTTTGAATAGAAGAAGATGTGACTAACCCATTCCACATGGACCTTGATTAGTTTGCTGAAATTCTTTAAAAGGGGAAGCATTTTGGAGAAAGCTTCAGTATGATGAGAGAATCACAGAGTCCACCAGCCAGTGAACTTTAGAGATGGAGAAAAAGATTGCCCCTGTGGGAACTTCATGAAGTAGGAGGGTTGGAGAGGAAGTCAGAAGATGTTGCCATATTCATCATGAGCCTTTACAGTTGAGAGAGAAACCCTGAAGTTCATCAGCCTTCTTCAATAAAGGTGTTATTCCATGGATGACTTAATTTGGACATTTTTATAGTCTTGCTTTAATTGGGACATTTTCTTGGTCTTAGAACTATAAACCAGCAATTTATTAAATTCCCCCTTTTTAAAAGCCATTCTGTTCCTGTATATTACACTCAGGCAGCTAGCAAACTACAACACCATTCTATCATTAACTCCAAGCAATAATATCATGAACTTGTTCTAGATCACTAGTATTTCAAACAATCAATTTTATTTACCACTATCCCCATAGCTTATTTATTTTTTACCTTATTTTTTATAATCTGGCCATTTTTATCATCTGGGAGCAGCAACACAAGGTTTTTACAATCATATGGCCACGTTTAAAAAATATTTTTACTAACATATTTCCACATATTCAGTCCATACATGGTGTACAATCAGTGGTTAACAATATCATCACATACTTGTTGATTAATCACCATGATCATTTTTTAACTTTTTAAATTATATGATATAACATATTTGCAAAGCAAAGAAAGGAAAAGGCAATAGTTTCAAACCACTCTTCTCAGGTAGTTACAGGACAGATGCCAGAGTTTGTCATGGGCTATCATATGGTCCTCTAAGATTTTTCTTTCTAGTTGCTCCAGAACATAGGAGGCTAGAAGGCATGACTTTTTTTATCACCACAGTTGAGTTTTTTCTTTTTTGTAAAAAATAACATACAAAAAAGCAATAAATTTGCAAGCACAGAATCACAACTAGTTGTAGAACATATTTCAGAGTTTGACATGGGTTACAATTTCAAAATTTTAAGTTTTTACTTCTAGCTGCTATAAGATTCTGGAGACTAAAAGATATATCAATTTAATGAATCAGCAATCATATTCATTTGTTCAATCCTATCTTCTCTGTATAATTCCACCATCACCTTTGATCATTCTATCCCTCCCTTTAGGGGTGTTTGGGCTATGGCCATCCTAACTTCTTCATATTGGAAGGGTCTGTCACTAATATGAGATAGGAACATGGAACTATCTGATGTTCCAGAGAGATTAGGCCTTCTGGGTTTCAGAACCAATTGGTCCAGGGACCCATCTGGAGGTTGTAGTTTTCTGGAAAGTTACTCTAGTGCATGAAACCCCTTGTGGAATCTTATTGCCTTAGGTGTTAGGCAGGTTATGATTGGTAGCAATGTAACTGAAGCTTCTGTAAGAGTAAACTCCAGAGAGTAACCTCTTGACTCTGGTCCTATCATGTTCGCCATCATCCAGAGGCATCTGGATTGATAGAACAGTGGAATGGCCTTTTGAAAACTCAATTACAGTGCCAACTAGGTGGGAATACCTTGCATGGCTGGGGTGATGTTCTCCAGGAGGTTGTGAATGCTCTGAATCAGCAGCCACTCTATGGTTCCACTTCTCCCATAGCCAGGATTCATGGGTCTAGGAATCAAGGGGTTGAGAAGGGAGTGGCCCCACTCATTATTACCCCTAGTGATCTATAAGAATATTTTTTGCTTCCTTTCACTGAAACCTTGAGCTCCACTGGTCTACAGGTTTTAGTTCCAAAAGGGAGAGTACTTCTACTCAGAGAAACAGCAATGATTCCATTGAACTGAAATCTAAGACTTCCAACTGGTCATATTAGGCTATTCATGCACCTAGACCAACTAACCAATAAGGGGATTACCTTACTGGCTGGGGTGATTGACCCTGATTATCAGGAGGAATTAGGACAGCAACTACAAAATGGAGGTAAAGAAGAATTTTCCTGGGATGTAGCAGCTACCCTATGGTGTGTCTTAGTGCTACCATGCTCTGTGATTAAAATCAAAGGAAAACTGCAAGAACTCAATCTAGGCAGGACTACCAATGGTTGTAAAACTTCAAGAATGAAGGTTTGGGTCACCCCACCAGGCAAAGAACAATGGACAGATGAAGTGCTTGCTGAGGATAAGAACATGGAATGGGAAATGGAAGAAGGTAGTGATAAATATGAGCTACAACCACGTGATCAGTTACCGAGATGAGGACTGTAAAGGTATAGTTGTTTCTTCCTTGTTTTTTAATTGGTATCAGTGTAATTACACATAAATCAAATATTTTTGTTTACCTCTTTATCTCCTTTATCATATGACATAAGTGTCTTCTTCATGTTATAGTATTTAAATTGTAAGATAGCAAATTTAAAAGTAAATAGGACTTGCACCCTATTTTGGAGAGATGTAATGCATTTCTGGTTGTATGTGGGACAGATGAGTAATGCTAGGTGAGGGGGAAAAAATGTGTCAGTTATTGTTTTCTATTTTGAGATTACTTATGGTTTAAGGTTATGTGTATAGCTGCCAAATTGACAAGTGGTTGACTATCATGGTCAAGTTCATGTGTCAACTTGGTCAGGTGGTGGTGCCCAGTGGTCTGGTCCAGCAAGCACTGGACCATCTGTTGCGTTGAGGACATTTCATGGACTTAAATCATGACCACATTTGTACCATCCACAGCTGATTGCATTTGCATTAAGCTAAAGGGCATGTCTTCTGCCATGAGTGATGCTTACAATAATCACCAGAAGGCTTTTTTTTAAACTTTTAAAATTGTACGATATAACATATATAAAAAGCAAAGAAATAAAAAAAGGAATAGTCTTCAAAGCACTCTTCAATAAGTGGTTACAGGACAGACTCCAGAGTTTGTCATGGGCTACCATACAATCCTCTGATATTTTTCCTTCTAGCTGGTGCAGAATATAGGAGGCTAGAGGGCTTAAATACTTTTTATCATCACAATCAACTTTTTTCCTTCTTTTTTTGTGAACAATAACATACACACAAAAAAGCTATAAATTTTAAAGCACAGCACCATAATTAGTTGTAGAACATATTTTAGACTTTGACATGGGTTACAATTTCACAATTTTAGGCTTTTACTTCTAGCTGCTGTAAAATACTGTTGACAAAAAGAGATATCAATTTACTGGTTCAGAATTCATATTCATTTGTTAAGTCTTATCTTCTATGTATAATTCCACCATCACTTTTGACCTTTCCATAGCTCCCTTTGGGGTTGTTTGGGCTATGGCAATTCTAAATTTTTGATATTGGAAAGGTCTGTCACTAATATGGGGTAGAGGGATGGAACTGTCTGTTGTACTGGAGAGACTGGGTTAAGTTTCAGGACTTATATAGACTAGGGACCCATCTGGAGGTTGTAGGTTTCTGGAAACTTACCCTAGTGCCTGGAACCCTTGTGGAATGTTACATATTACCCTAGGTGTTCTTTAGGATTGGCTGGAATGGCCCAGGTTGGTGGTTGGCAGGTAATGATAGGTAGTAAGGTCTATCTGAATCTTATGTAAGAGCAACCTCCAGAGTTGCCTCTTGACTCTATTTGAACCCTCTCTGCCACTGATACTTTATTAATTACACTTCTTTTCCACCTTTTGGTCAGGATATAATTGTTGATCCCATGGTGCCAGGTCTGGATTCATTTGTAGGAAGCATCTCCCATGTTGCCAGGTAGACTTTCACCCATGGATGTCATGTCCCATGTAGGGTGGAGGGCAATATTTCACTTGCAGAGTTGGGTTTAGAGAGACTGAGACCACATCTGAGCAACAACAGAGGTCTTCCAGAAGTAACTCTTAGGCATGCCTATAGGTAGTTTGAGCTTCTCCACTACCTACATAAGCTTCACAGTAGTAAACCTCATGATTGACAGCATGGCCTATTTATTTGGATATCCCTAAAGTTTGACACAGTATCAGTGGATTCCCTGATGGCAAGATTTAATAGTTCCTTATTCTTTCTACCCTCCTTAAGGGTACTTTTACAATACTTTTTGATTATCTGCTTAATATACTCTAGGATGTTTCCAGGCATTACAATAATCTATACAAGATTAAAAGACCTCTTTTGTATTCTGTGCCTTCTGCATTTCAATTGTTTAAATGAGCTATACAGATAAATTGAATTCGATTATGCACTTCAGAAAACATTGGTTCCAAGTCAAATAAACCTTTATTTCATTGGTCTCAAAGAGTATGTGTGGTTCCAAAATACAGACACTGTCTTCCTTAACTCTATGTTCTAAATTAATTCAGCCCTAACCTGTTTGGCTTCATTATTATCTCTAAATATCAGGTTATATGTAGTTAACAGTCTCTCAAAGTGCAGAAATAATAATCGCCATCCCAGAACTAATGTGTCTGCTCTAAAAGCTTACAGTCTAGGGCGCTTTTTTCTTATAAATATTTCTAAAGGTTACCATACCATTGTTGTTGTTTTTCTTAATTCTTTTGTCCATCAAATGTCAAACATGTTCATTCACATTATTGCATTCCTCATGACATAGTTCCTTTTTGTAGCAGCATAATTTTCATTCATAAGTAAACATCATCATTCACGAATCTACTTCTCCATCAATGCATCCTTCAGTCACATGCATTCATCAGGCATCATATAGAGGGCCCAAACTCCACAGTCCATCAACATTCTCAATTTTACATAATTTCATTGTTCCCAAGAAACAGAAAACCAGTAAATACATTCTCACCAAATAGGAAATCTAAACATCCTCTCAACTCTTGTCTCTCTCCCCCATATCTGCTGTTCCTGTGGTAGTGCTGATGATTTCCTTTTGAACATAGCTCAAAGCATGCAATAGCAGTTTTCCCACTGTACCCTGGACTTAAACATTCTTTATGCAAGAATTATATCTTTGAAGTAATTGTTTTTTCTCTTTTTAATTTATTTTATTTATTAAACATACCAACATACAAACACAAACATTCTTACCATATGATCATTGCATTCTATATATATAATCAGTTATTCATAATATCATCACATAGTTGTATATTCACCATCATGATCGTTCCTTACAACATTTGCATCAATTCAGTAAAAGAAATAAAAAGAAAACAGAGAAAAAATTCATGCATACCATACCCCTTACCCCTCCCTTTCATTGATCACTAGTAATTCAATCTAGTAAATTTATTTTAACATTTGTTCCCCCTATTATTTATTTTTGATCCATGTTTCTTTACTCATCTGTCGATATTGTAAATAAAAAGAGCCATCAGACACAAGGTTTTCACAATCACACAGTCACATTGTGAAAGCTCTATCATCATACAATCATCTTCCTGAAACATGGCTACTGGAACACAGCTCTACATTTTCAGGCACTTCCCTCCAGCCACACAATTACACCAAAACTAAAAACGTGATATCCATATTATGAGTATGAATAACCTCCAGGATAACCTCTTGACTCTGTTTGGAATCTCTCAGCTGTTGACACTTTATTTTGTCTCATTTTGCTCTTCTCCCTGTTGGTGGAGAAGGTTTTCTCAATCCCTTGCTGCTGAGTTCCAGCTCATTCTAAGATTTCTTTCCCACGTGGCCAGGAAGGTCCATACCCCTGGGAGTCATGTTCCATGTAGAGAGGGGAAGGGTGGTGAGATTGCTGGTCATATTGGCTGAGAGAAAGAGGCTACATCTGAGCAACAAAAGAGGTTCTCTTGGGGGTGACTCTTAGGCCTAATTTTAAGTAAGTTTAGCCTATCCTTCATGGGGTTAAGTTTCATATGAATAAACCCCAAGATTGGAGGCTCAGCCTATTGCTTCAGTTGTCCCCACTGCTTGTGAGAATATCAAGAATTCTCCATTTGGGGAAGTTGAATCATCCCC